>NW_013897458.1:0-281 GCF_000517525.1 Limulus polyphemus
GACACAAGATTTAACGATACTGTGTTCTGTCAAAAAGAAGACACAAGATTTAACGATACTGTGTACTGTCAATAAGAAGACATAGGATTTAACGATACTGTGTACTATCAATAAGAAGACACAAGATTTAACGATACTCTGTACTTTCAATAAGAAGACACAAGATTTAACAATACTGTGTACTGTCAATAAGAAGACACAAGATTTAACAATACTGTGTACTGTCAGTAAAATACACAAGATTTAGCAAGACTGTGTACCTGTCAATAAGAAGACACAAG
>NW_013897459.1:0-259 GCF_000517525.1 Limulus polyphemus
GTCAATAAGAAGACAAAATATTTAAAAAAATACTGTGTACTGTCAATAAGAAAACACAATATTTAACAATACAGTGTACTGTCAATAAGAAGACACAAGATTTAACAATACTGTGTACTGTCAATAACAAGACACAAGATTTAAAGATATTGTATGCTGTCACTGACAAGCCACACTATTTACCGATACTGTGTACTGTCAAAAAGAAGACACAAGATTTAACTATACTGTGTACTGTCAATAATAAGCCACAAGATTT
>NW_013897460.1:0-259 GCF_000517525.1 Limulus polyphemus
ATTGTGTCTTCTTATTGACAGTACACAGTATTGTTAAATCTTGTGTTTTCTTATTGACAGTACACAGTATTTTTAAATCTTGTGTCTTCTTATTGATAGTACACATAATCGTTAAGTCTTGTGGCTTGTTATTGATAGTACACAGTATCGTTAAATCTTATGGCTTGTTATTGATAGTACACAGTATCGTTAAATCTTCTGGCTTGTTATTGATAGTACACAGTATCGTTAAATATTTTGTCTTCTTATTGACAGTACA
>NW_013897461.1:0-258 GCF_000517525.1 Limulus polyphemus
ATTTCTTTTTTTCCAGAGGGTCCTAAATTTACTAGATTCTTCACCAAATTTGGTATGTAGGTACACTTTAACGTTGCCTAGTAATATGCAGAGTTTTACCTTGCTACTGTTTGTTTTAAAGGAGTTATGGAAGGTTTTGCGTTTTGTACCAACACTTCGTTCCATTAGGAGGGATCATGTCCAAATTTTGTATGAACGTTCGTTGCATACTTGCGTATTTACATGGAAAATTCTAGTCTTCTATTTTCATTTTTGCGT
>NW_013897462.1:0-257 GCF_000517525.1 Limulus polyphemus
TAGATCGAAGTACTTTATTGTTGTTGTACTTATACTTGAATAAATGTTTATATATTGAGTTTATATTCTAATTTGAATAAACAGTCTTAAAACTACTGTTATCGAATGACAAGCTGTTGTTTTGAACGAAACTCAAATTTACTTTAAGTTTGATTCAATTACTTTATAGAATTAATTTATCAACGTTATTGTTTATGATATTTAAAAAATAATTGTTCTATTTCAATAATAAGTAAAAGATACGAATTTATTTTAAG
>NW_013897463.1:0-288 GCF_000517525.1 Limulus polyphemus
GATAGATATTTGTTGTTACTTTATCGATTTAATAGATATTTGTGGTTACTTTATAGATTTAATAGATATTTGTTGTTACATTATAGATTTAATAGATATTTGTTGTTACTTTATAGATTTAATAGATATTTGTTGTCACATTATAGATTTAATAGATATTTGTTGTTACATTATAGATTTAATAGATATTTGTTGTTACTTTATAGATTTAATATATATTTGTTGTTACATTATATATAGATATTTGTTGTTACATTATAGATTTAATAGATATTTGTTGTTACTTTA
>NW_013897464.1:0-259 GCF_000517525.1 Limulus polyphemus
GCTCTCCAAGTCCTGTGCCAGCTCTTGCAGGCTCTCCCCTTTAGCACGGATTCTCGTCCTGAACCTGGCCCTGTAGATTTCTGACTGGTTTTGGGTTCCGTACCTGAGTTCTAGAGCCGACACCAGTGTTCTATAGTTGTGTCTGTCGGCTGCTGTCAACTGTCCAAGTATTTCCAGTGGTTGTCCCTTGAAGCTCGTTGCCAGATATACTGCTTTCTGCTCCTCTGTCCATCTGTTCATCTCTGCCAGTTACTCAAAC
>NW_013897465.1:0-258 GCF_000517525.1 Limulus polyphemus
AAACGTAACAAATTGGTGTTAGAGAGTGGGATAGAAAAAAAAAGAAGAAAAATGGAAACGAGAGGCGGAAAATCAAACTACAGCTTAGCAGATTTGATGGCAGCAATACAGAAACAAGAAGAGAAATTACAACAGTTGTTAGAGGAAAAAGAAAAGAAACAAGAAGAACAACAAAATAAACAAGAAAAGAAACAAGAAGAACGAGAAAAGAAACAAGAAGAGAAACAACAGCAGTTAGCAAGAAAACCTGCAACAATG
>NW_013897466.1:0-259 GCF_000517525.1 Limulus polyphemus
TATCCTACTAGAATTATACATCTTCATAGCATGATTTCCTGCTGTACGGTACAGCAGAGTGAGTTAACTTATGAAAACATCTATCCTGTAGACCTTCTAGATATGTAGTGAGTTAACTTATGAAAACATCTATCCTGTAGACCTTCTAGTTATATAGTAAGTTAGCTTATGAAAACATCTATCCTGTAGACCTTCTAGTTATATAGTAAGTTAACTCATGAAAACATCTATCCTGTAGACCTTCTAGTTATGTAGTAAG
>NW_013897467.1:0-259 GCF_000517525.1 Limulus polyphemus
AAGGTAAAACTCTGCATATTACTACGCAACGTTAAAGTGTACCTACATACCAAATTTGGTGAAGAATCATCAATTTAGGACCCTCTGGTAACAAGAAATCGAAAAACAATCAGTAACCAAAAGCTTCACTGCAGTACACATACGCTTTCAGAAAAGCCAATAAAAGAGTAACATAAAACGACCACAAAAGTCGCAAAAATGATAATAGAAGGCTAGAATTTTGCATGTAATATACGACAAGTATGACAACGTAACGTTT
>NW_013897468.1:0-259 GCF_000517525.1 Limulus polyphemus
CACAGTATAGTTAAATCTTGTGTCTTCTTATTGATAGTACACAGTATCGTTAAATCGTGTGTCTTATAATTGAAAGTACACAGTATCGTTAAATCTTGTGTTTTCTTATTGACAGTACACAGTATCGTTAAATCTTGTGTCTTCTTATTGACAGTACACAGTATCGTTAAATCTTGTGTCTTCTTATTAACAGTACACAGTATCGTTACAATCTTGTGTCTTCTTATTGACAGTACACAGTATCGTTAAAATCTTGTGT
>NW_013897469.1:0-417 GCF_000517525.1 Limulus polyphemus
CAATACTGTGTACTGTCGATAAGAAGACACAAGATTTAACAATACTGTGTACTTTCAATAAGAAGACACAAAAATTAACGGTACTGTGTACTGTCAATAAGAAGACACAAGATTTAACAATACTGTGTACTGTCAATAAGAAGACAAATCTTGAAACGATATTGTGTACGGTCAATAAAAAGAAACAAGATTTAACGATACTATGTCTTCTTATTGACAGTACACAGTTTTGTTAAATCTTGTATCTTCTTATTGAAAGAAGTCTTCTTATTGACAGTACACACTATTGTTAAATCTTGTGACAGTATCGTTAAGTATTGTGTCTTCTTATTGACAGTACACAGTATCGTTAAATCTTGTACTGTCAATAAGAAGACACAAGATTTAACGATACTGTGTACTGTCAATAAGAAGACA
>NW_013897470.1:0-258 GCF_000517525.1 Limulus polyphemus
TAATATAATTGAAGACAAAAAACAACAACATTGAAATCGACACTGACCGAAATTTTGATAAGAGATTATGAAATAACTATTGGGAATTTTAATAAAAGAATCTCTATTTCGAAAGTCTTACATCAAGGGCATCTTTGTATTGAAATATGAAGAAAAACTAATTTTTTTTACAAAATTTAGGGAAAAAACATGGGCTATAGCCTTTTGGTTTTTGGGGAAAATATGAATTTTTTTGGAAAATGGATAAAAGTGTTTTTT
>NW_013897471.1:0-259 GCF_000517525.1 Limulus polyphemus
GGTGTATGACTTAGTTACACGTCATTACTCTATTATAAAACCATTACAGTTGGCGATAGATTGGTGTATTACTTAGTTACATATAATTACCCTATTATAAAACCATTACAGTTGGCTATAGGTTGGTGTATGACTTAGTTACATATAATTACCATATTTTAAAACCATTCCAGTTGGCTAAAAGTTGGTGTATCACTTATTTACATATCATTACGCTATTATAAAATCATTCAATTGGCGATAAGTTGGTGTATCATTT
>NW_013897472.1:0-259 GCF_000517525.1 Limulus polyphemus
GTTCCAATTAAGGCTAAAGATGAGTATGGTGGTTATAAATACTTTAACTAGTGTTACTCCTAGGTGTTCATGGAGTAGTTGTACCAAGTAAAGCTAAAAATGAGTATGGTGGTTATAAATTCTGTAACTAGAGTTATACTTATGTATTCCTTTAGTTGTTGTACCAAATAACGCTACAGATGAGTATGGTGGTTACAAATTCGGTAACTAGAGTTACACCTAGCTGTTCGTGGAGTTGTTGTACCAAATAACGCTAAAG
>NW_013897473.1:0-775 GCF_000517525.1 Limulus polyphemus
CAGTACACAGTTCCGTTAAATCTTGTGTCTTCTTATTGACAGTACACAGTATCGTTAAATCTTGTGTCTTCTTATTGACCGTACACAGTATCTTTAAATCTTTTGGTCTTGTTAGTGATAGTACACAGTATTGTTAATTCTTGTGGCTTGTTAGTGATAGTACACAGTATTCTTATATCTTGTGTCTTCTTATTGACAGTACACAGTATCGTAAATCTTGTGTCTTCTTATCGACAGTAGATTTAACAATACTGTGCAATACTGTGTGCTAACACTAACAAGCCACAAGATTTAAAGATACTGTGTACTGTCAATATGAAGACACAAGACTTAACGATAGTGTGTACTGTCAATAAGAAGACACTAGATTTAACAATACTGTGTACTGTCAATAAGAAGACACAAGATTTAACGATACTGTGTACTGTCAATAAGAAGATAAAAGATTTAACAATACTGTGTACTGTCAATAAGAAGATAAAATTAATTCTTGTGGCTTGTTAATTTAACGATACTGTGTACTGTCAATAAGAAGACACAAGATTTAACGATAGTGTGTACTGTCAATAAGAAGACACTAGATTTAACAATACTGTGTACTGTCGATAAGAAGACACAAGATTTAACGATACTGTGTACTGTCAATATAAAGACACAAGATTTAACGATACTGTGTACTGTCAATAAGAAGACACTAGATTTAACAATACTGTGTACTGTCAATAAGAAGACACAAGATATAAGAATACTGTGTACTAAAACCTTGTGTCTTCTT
>NW_013897474.1:0-259 GCF_000517525.1 Limulus polyphemus
GGGCCCCAGATAGACAAAGTAATATATGGTATAACCTCTCTCTCTCCATGTATTTAAAGTCTAGTATCGCGCCCCAGATGGAGAAACTAATATATGTTTCAACCTCTCTCTCCATCTATTTAAAGTCTAGTATCGTGCCCCAGATGGAGAAACTAATATATGTTACAACCTCTCTCTCCATCTACTTAAAGTCTAGTATCGTGCCCCAGATGGAGAAACTAATATATGTTACAATCTCTCTATCTCCATGTATTTAAAG
>NW_013897475.1:0-257 GCF_000517525.1 Limulus polyphemus
TAAATCTTGGGTCTTCTTATTGACAGTACACAGTATCGTTAAATCTTGTGTCTTCTTATTGACAGTACACAGTATCGTTAAATCTTATGTCTTTTATTGACAGTACACAGTATCGTTAAATCTTGGGTCTTCTTATTGACAGTACACAGTATCGTTAAATCTTGTGTCTTCTTATTGACAGTACACAGTATCGTTAAATCTTGTGTCTACTTATTGACAGTACAAAGAATCGTTAAATCTTGTGTCTTCTTATTGAG
>NW_013897476.1:0-259 GCF_000517525.1 Limulus polyphemus
AATATCAATCTCAGGTTTAAACTACCGGTTAGCGCTATAAGAAGTTTCAATATCAATCTAAGGTTTAAACTACCGGTTAGTGCTATAAGAAGTTCCAATATCAATATAAGGTTTAAACTACCGGTTAGTGCTATAAGAAGTTCCAATATCAATCTAAGGTTTAAACTACCGGTTAGTGCTATAAGAAGTTCCAATATCAATCTAATGTTCAAACTACCGGTTAGTGCTATAAGAAGTTCCAATATCAATCTCAGGTTTA
>NW_013897477.1:0-259 GCF_000517525.1 Limulus polyphemus
AACTGGTTATAGGTATGATACTACACTGTATAACAACTGGTTATGGGTATGACAGTACATTGTGTGACAACTGGTTATGATTGAAATACTACACTGTTTGACAACTGGTTATGGATATGATTCTACACTGTGTGACTACTGGTTATAGGTATGATATTACATTGTGTGTCAACTGGTTATTGGTATAATACTACACTGTGTGACAACTGGTGGTGATTATAATACTATACTGTTTGACAACTGGTTATGGATATGATAC
>NW_013897478.1:0-259 GCF_000517525.1 Limulus polyphemus
ATCTTGTACATTGTTTCTCTTCTACTTGTATCCTAAATTCTTTAGGCCTACCTGTGGTTAGTTTATTTATTTATTTATCAGTTTCTATTGTTGTTTTAATTTACTTTACCTATCGTATCATGTACATTGTTTCTCTGCTATTGGGATTCTAAATTATTTAGGCCTACATGTAGTTTGGTTATTTATTTATTTATCTATCAGTTTCTATTATCGTTCTTTTAATTTATTTTACCTATCGTATCTTGTAGATTGTTTCTCT
>NW_013897479.1:0-546 GCF_000517525.1 Limulus polyphemus
AATCCTTCTTAAACTATATTTTGTCGACTGTTATAAAGGTCTTTTAGTCTTCCTTCCAGTAGATTTTGTTGGCATTGATGGAAGGAAGACTAAAAGACCGTTTATAACAGTCGACCAAATAAGGCCTAATAAGACTGTTATGAAAGTCGATAAAATCGAGTGGACGAAAACTAAAAACATGTTTTCAAAGTCAAAAAAATCTAGTGGAAAACGAACTAAAAGGAACCTTATCAAGGTCAACAAAATCTGGATTTAGAAAAAGGACCCTTATCAATGTCAAGAAAAACTGGAGGAAGGAAGTCCAAAAGTCCGTTATAACAGTCGACCAAATATAGTTGAAAACTGACTAAAACGACCCAAATCAATGTCAACAAAATCTAGTGGATGGAAGACTAAAATACCTTTATAACAGTCGACAAAATATAGTTTAAGAAGGATTAAAAATATCATTATGAAAGTCATTAAAATATAGTGTAAGAAAGACTAAAAATACCGCTATCAAATTAAAATATCTAGAGTCAGTTTTCCACTAGTATATTTTTGACT
>NW_013897480.1:0-259 GCF_000517525.1 Limulus polyphemus
CAAGAACTGACCTGCTGGTATTCCACACTAGTGTATATTAGTATACAAATACTGACATGTTGGTGTTCCACACTAGTGTATATTAGTATACAAGAACTGACATGCTGATGTTCCATAGTAGTATTTACTAGTATACAATTACTGACATGCTGATGTACCACAGTAGTGTCTATCAGTATACAAGAACTGACATGCTGATGTACCACAGTAATGTCTGTCAGTATACAGGAACTGACATGCTGATGTTCCACAGTAGTGT
>NW_013897481.1:0-259 GCF_000517525.1 Limulus polyphemus
CACGTTAGGTAGTTCTTATTGTCACAATATATTTTATGCTTATGTGCAGTATACGGTTACCTAGGTACAGGAACTAATCACGTTAGGTAGTTCTAATTGTCACAATATATTTTATGCTTATGTGCAGTATACGGTTAGCTAGGTACAGGAACTAATCACGTTAGGTAGTTCTAATTGTCACAATATATTTTATGCTTATGTGCAGTATACTGCTATTTAGGTACAGGAACTAATCAAGTTAGGTAGTTCTTATTGTCAC
>NW_013897482.1:0-258 GCF_000517525.1 Limulus polyphemus
TAACACAATTATATCAGTAGCTAGCAACACTTGTAGTCAGGGAAACACCTTCAAGAAAACTAACACAATTATATCAGTAGCTAGCAACACTTGTAGTCAGGGAAAACACCTTCAACAAAACTAACAATTACATCAGTAGCTAGCAACACTTGTAGTCAGGGAAAACACCTTCATGAAAACTAACACAATTATATCAGTAGCTAGCAACACTTGTAGTCAGGGAAAACACCTTCAAGAAAACTAACACAATTATATTCA
>NW_013897483.1:0-261 GCF_000517525.1 Limulus polyphemus
AGTTACTCGGGGCTACTGTATAAGATATTACCTAATCAAGAGTAAAACTGAGTTACTAAGGGCTACTGTATAAGATATTACCTAATCAAGAGTAAAACTGAGTTACTCTGGGCTACTGTATAAGATATTACCTAATCAAGAGTAAAGCTGAGTTACTCGGGGCTACTGTATAAGATTTTACCTAATCAAGAGTAAAACTGAGTTACTCGGGGCTACTGTATAAGATATTACCTAATCAAGGGTAAAATTGAGTTACCCTCT
>NW_013897484.1:0-315 GCF_000517525.1 Limulus polyphemus
AACAATCTATATGGGCATAAAATAAGAGATCTAATTCTCGATATCATAAATCCATAAATATTAAACAATCCATATGGGCATAAAATAAGAGATCTAATTCTCGATATCATAAATCCATAAATATTAAACAATCCATATGTGCATAAAATAAGAGACCTAATTCTCGATATCATAAATCCATAAATATTAAACAATCCATATGTGCATAAAATAAGAGACCTAATTCTCGATATCATAAATCTATAAATATCAAACAATTCTCTTATTTTATGCCCATATGGCCTAATTCTCGATATCATAAATCCATAAATATTA
>NW_013897485.1:0-217 GCF_000517525.1 Limulus polyphemus
ATTAAAAGACCTACCAGTCACTATCCATCTGCATTTAAAGACATACCAGCCACTATCCATCTGTATTGAAGACCTACTAGCCACTATCCATCTGTATTAAACACCTACCAGTCACTATCCATCTGTATTAAAAGACCTACCAGTCACTGTCCATCTATAATAAAAGACCTACCAGTTACCATCTATCTATAGGTAGGTCTTTTAAAAGCCACTATCC
>NW_013897486.1:0-259 GCF_000517525.1 Limulus polyphemus
AATACTATTATAGTTATATAGATAACATACTACAGACAGTACTACTATATTTATATAGATAACATACTATAGACAGTACTACTATATTTATATAGATAACATACTATGGACAGTACTATTATATTTATATAGATAACATACTACAGACAGTACTATTATATTTATATAGATAACATACTATAGACAATACTACTATATTTATATAGATAACATACTATAGACAGTACTACTATATTTATATAGATAACATTCTACAGAC
>NW_013897487.1:0-528 GCF_000517525.1 Limulus polyphemus
TTATGATGAAGTTTGCTGTTCTGTAACTAAATTTTCGCAAACCATCTAACTGTTTCAAATTCTACTAATATATTGAATATTTATTTAAAATTGACAGAAAATATACTTTCTTAATAAGTTCAAAGCTTAAAGAGTTTGTTACGTTTCATACTGTTGTGAAATCTTAAAATCGTCGTTTGTGCTACTGTTCACACCATCAACAAATTGAATTAATTATGTTCTTTATTTTTCTGAATTATTTAAACTTAAATAGTTTCTACCTAGTCATTTTCAAATATAGTTAAGGTTTACGCGATGAAAGTGTGATATAATTAATTGAAGCAAATGAACCGTAATACCGTTTTTCTTGGTTTACTGCGTTTTTTGAATTTGTGACTTTATGGTGCTCTAATTTTTATTTCAACTTCTATCTTTTGTTTGACTACGTTAAATAAACTTAAAAATAGTCGTTTTATGGATCATAACTTCACTTTACACACAATAAGTGTGTTTCAATCACAAATGTCACCACGTTATGGGCAGGTATTG
>NW_013897488.1:0-256 GCF_000517525.1 Limulus polyphemus
CGGAAAATTAACTAACGAACAGAGACGTAACAATATTTTACTGTGGAATATTGGATCAAATCTATTGTTGCGTCAATCCCTCTCGGAATCAAGAAGACATTGAGTCACATACAACAAAGATTTTATTGGATAGGTATGAGGCGAGATGTGGAAGAATTGTGCCGGACATGCAGTACATGTAGTGCAAAAAGGGGACCCAAGCATACTGGACACCCACCTTATGAAGAGTTTGCCTGAGAATGTGTCAGAGTTTGTG
>NW_013897489.1:0-258 GCF_000517525.1 Limulus polyphemus
AGAGACTTACGAAAATCCCCTGCCAGTACCAGGTATGATACAACAACCCTTGCAAATTCCATGTTAAATACAACAAGAGGTTAAAAAATTACGAGCAATCCTTTCCAGTTCCAGTTTAAATACAAAGACAAATTAAAGACTTACAACAACTCCTGAAACTAGCAGGGTAGTGTAAACATTGTCTATGCGACACAAAGCGGACCAATTTCTTCCGTATAAAAACAGTGAAATATGGTATTTAATATTACACCTAGCAAC
>NW_013897490.1:0-258 GCF_000517525.1 Limulus polyphemus
CCAGCCACTATCCATCTGTATTAAAGACCTACCAGCCACTATCCATCTGTATTAAAGACCTACCAGCCACTATCCATATAAATGAAAGACCTATCAGCCACTATCCATCTAGTTTTAAAACACCTACCAGCCACTACCCATCTGTATTAAAAGACATACCAGCCACTACCCATCTATCATAAAAGACCTAACAGCGACTATCCATCTATAATAAAAGACCTACCAGTTACCATCCATCTATATTAAAAGACGTACCAG
>NW_013897491.1:0-258 GCF_000517525.1 Limulus polyphemus
AGCCCAAGAGTCGGCGGTGGGTGGCGATCACTAGCTGCCCTCCCTCTAGTCTTTCACTGCTAAATAAGGGATGGCTAGCACAGATAGCCCTCGTTTAGTTTTGCGCGAAATTCAAACATTAAATAATGCAGATAAAATTCTCACAGACAATCAGTTTTAATCTAACATATTAAACGTTAGGTCTATCACTTATACGGTAGCTAACTTCACTCTGAACTTTTCCTTGCCCGTGACTTTGCTCTCTTCTGCTATCACGTG
>NW_013897492.1:0-257 GCF_000517525.1 Limulus polyphemus
TATTTAACGATACTGTGTACTGTCAATAAGAAGATACAGGATTTATCAATAATGTGTCCTGTCAATAAGAAGATACAGGATTTATCAATACTCTGTACTGTCAATAAGAATACACAAAATATAACGATACTGTGTACTGTCAATAAGAAGACAAAAAATTTAAAAATACCGTATCATGTCAATAAGAAGATACAGGATTTATCAACACTGTGTACTGTCAATTAGAAGACACAAGATTTAGCAATACTGTGTCCTGT
>NW_013897493.1:0-258 GCF_000517525.1 Limulus polyphemus
TCTTGTAACAGGTGAGAATCCTTCATTACAAAGGTCAGTGGCACGTTCTGAAGGCAAAAGTATGCACCATAAGCAAAAAACAAACAAAAAAAAAAATTAGTCGAAATATGAAACTGTAATTTTCTTACAAACACGCTTTATATTGGCTCTGTTAGTCACAACTGTATATCGGCTGTGTTAATCACATGACTTGCTGATTTGTGTATTCAAAATAATTTTAATGTAACATACGCATCACTCTTATATCCCCTCTTCAGC
>NW_013897494.1:0-258 GCF_000517525.1 Limulus polyphemus
GTTGCATCATCGAGTCACATGACTACTGTGACGCAACGTTTCTAGAACTATCATGTACTTTGGCGAATGTTCTAGTTCTTACTAGATATAGGGTAGGCTGGTATATAAAAGAGGGGAATGTAATGTGTGTGTAGATAGTGTGTAATTGATCTGCAGTAAGAAGTATTATTGACGTTCGTTGATACAGCGTTTGTTTTTAGCGCGATTGTTGAAGTTGAGTGTATCGGTAAAGTTATATTCGGAAAGAATAAACCAGTT
>NW_013897495.1:0-257 GCF_000517525.1 Limulus polyphemus
AAAAAAGAGTAACCCAAGAGTTGGCGGTGGGTGGTGCTCACTAGCTGCCCTCCCTCTAGTCTTACACTGCTAAATTAGGGACGGACAGCGCAGATAGCCCTCATGTAGCTTTGCGCGAAATTCAAACCAAACAAACAAACAATTTGAACCGTCCTGGAATAAGTAGCAGATGGTGAAAATAAATCGTTCTTCATTTTCAAAATGTTGTTTACGTAGTTTTTGATTGCTGACTTATGTTATGAGATATTCAATTTACT
>NW_013897496.1:0-252 GCF_000517525.1 Limulus polyphemus
GGGATTTTCCTTCTCTATATTGAATACTATAATTATACTGGTCTATTTTTCTAATACAACGTGCTAGTTGTCCCTCTGGGTTCTTTAATGATCTTAACCAGCGTAACGCAGCATGGTCTGTCCTGATGGTAAACCTTGCACCATAGAGGTAAGGATGGAAATATGTCAGACTCTTTACTATAGCAAGGAGTTCCATCCGTGTCACACAGTAGTTCCTCTCTGGTCTACTCAACACCCTACTGAAGTAGGCCA
>NW_013897497.1:0-258 GCF_000517525.1 Limulus polyphemus
ATAAGATGAGCATTGTGAAACAGATGTTTGTTAAATGTGAAAGTTCTTATCTGAATTCTCTATTGCGGGCCCTGTTCAAACACAACACCAATTGCAAAGGATCTTGCTAATCAATCTTTAAAATATATTTTCACATCAGATCCTCGCGGCAGACACAGCACAGATAATCCTTTGGGAATCTTTATACTAAAACAAACTACTCGGTCGCACGAGCTGTTTTCTATGTTGGTGACTTTCTAGATTTTAATAATTTTAGTT
>NW_013897498.1:0-258 GCF_000517525.1 Limulus polyphemus
TTTTTCTATTTTTCATCTTCTGTATTGTTTTTCTTTTGGCTTCTAATTTCATTTTATTTGCAGGTGCTTTTGCTAATGAAGCTTTTCATATTGAAATATAGAATATTAAATTTTCTTGAGTGCTTTCTGTAATTTCTTCTAGATATAATTAAAATCTGTATTAATTCAATTCAAAAATTAAAACATTGAAAAAGAATATTTTAGAGAAACCTAAATCTGGATTTTTTTTTCTTCTGTATATATATATATATATATATA
>NW_013897499.1:0-258 GCF_000517525.1 Limulus polyphemus
GGCCCTAGATTATTTGCCAAGTAGTCGGTGACCCTAGATTATCTGCCCTGTAGTAAGTGGTCCTTGATTATCTGCTCACTAGTAGGTGGCCCTAGATTATCTGCCCACTAGTAGGTGGCCCTAGATTATCTGCACAGTATTATCTGCATTGTTCAACAATGAATTATAACAGTTGTCATATAAATATGGTGTGTAGAATAAACAAATACATTGTTGTTCAACAATGAATTATAACAGTTGTCTTATAAATATTGTTAC
>NW_013897500.1:0-258 GCF_000517525.1 Limulus polyphemus
ATAATATACTGTTGACAGTTTTCTAGATGATAATATACTGTTGACAGTTTTCTAGATGATAATATACTGTTGACAGTTTTCTAGATGACAATATACTGTTGACAGTTTTATAGATGATAATATACTGTTGACAGTTTTCTAGATGACAATATACTGTTGACAGTTTTCTGGATGATAATATACTGTTGACAGTTTTCTAGATGACAATATACTGTTGACAGTTTTCTATATTATAATATACTGTTGACAGTTTTCTAG
>NW_013897501.1:0-1000 GCF_000517525.1 Limulus polyphemus
TTTTATCATCTCATTTATCAGTCATCTCAACATTTTATCATCCCATTATTTATTAGTCATCTCAACATTTTATCATCCCATTATTTAACAGTCATCTCAACATTTTATCATCCCATTATTTAATGACTAATATAAAAAATGTTGAGATCACTGAAAATAAATGAAATGATGAAATGTTGAGATGACTGATAATAACGGTATGATAAAATGTTGATATGACAAAGTCAACATTTTATCATCCCATTATTTAACAGTCATCTCAACATTTTATCATCCCATTATTTAACAGTCATCTTAACATTTTATCATCTCATTTTTTATCAGTCATCTCAACATTTTATCATCTCATTATTTATCAGTCATCTCAACATTTTATCATCTCACTATTTAAAAGTCATCTCAACATTTTATCATCTCACTATTTAAAAGTCATCTCAACATTTTATCATCTAATTATTTATCAGTCATCTCAACATTTCTAACTGTTAAATAATGAGATGATAAAATGTTGAGATGACTGATAAATAATGGATTGATTAAATGTTGAGATGACTTTTGTTGAGATGACTGTTAAATAATGGGATGATAAAATGTTCAGGTGACTGATAAATAATGAGATGATAAAATGTTGAGATGACGAACGGTTTTATCATCCCATTGATTATTAGTCATGTCAACATTTTATTATCTCATTATTTATCAGTCATCACAACATTTTATCATCTCATTATTTATGAGATGATTGATAACTAATGAGATGATAAAATGTTGAGATGACTGTTAAATAAAACATTTTATCATCTCATTATTTGTTCGTCATCTCAATATTTTATCATCCCTATGATTATTAGTCATGTCAACATTTTATTATTCCATTATTTATCAGTCATCTCAACATTTTATCATCCCATTATTTATTAGTCACATCAACATTTTATCATCCCATTATTTAATAGTCATCTCAACATTTTATCATCCCATTATTTATCAGTCATCTCAA
>NW_013897502.1:0-257 GCF_000517525.1 Limulus polyphemus
TGCGGCTGTAACAGACATTATAGATATACAATTTAAAGTTCATGATAACACACTATGATGCTTACACCTGTTACCGACTATAACACATCTTCACATTGTTACCTACAGCTGCTACTGACTATAGCACATCTTCACATTGTTACCTACAGCTGCTACTGACTATAACACATCTTCACATTGTTACCCACAGCTGCTACTGACTATAACACATCTTCACATTGTTACCCACAGCTGCTACTGACTATAACACATCTTCA
>NW_013897503.1:0-257 GCF_000517525.1 Limulus polyphemus
AATTCAACAAAGTCTCTTAATTTTATGGGTCGTATCTTCTTTCGTACTGGTCTCCGTCTCGTTGGCTTCTGCTTCATATGGGGTTCATCTGCTTCATCAGGAAATGTCCTATCGTCAATAACAGTCCCTTCTCAAAACTGAGTAGAGTTTCTTCTTCGACGGTCGCTTCTTCAGGTGGCACGTCTTCAGCAGCGTCATTTGTTCTGTTGTCCACTTCATCCCAACTGAAATGTCCTGGACCGTGATAACGCCAAAGC
>NW_013897504.1:0-258 GCF_000517525.1 Limulus polyphemus
GAGAGCAATTGGCCCAAGTGATTTGGTTTGTTGACATTGACTTTAAGACAAGAAAAGTAGAAGTCAAAGAGTCATTTACTGACTTTATACAGATAAAGGAAAAAGACACTGCCAATATTGAGAAAACAATAAGCATAAAATTAAAAGCGGATGGAATTTTATTGAGTGATTGTTGTTCACAATGTTATGACAATACTCCTGTCGTGTCAGGCATTCAACAAAGAATTCTGAACAAAAACCCAAAAGCAGTGTTTATAA
>NW_013897505.1:0-258 GCF_000517525.1 Limulus polyphemus
GGTAAGTAAACTACTACTGGGATAAATCTAGCTACTATAGAGCTGTAATCCTGGTAAGTAAACTACTACTAGGGTAAATCTAGCTACCATAGAGCTGTAACCTTGGTAAGTAAACTACTACTAGGGTAAACCCAGCTACCATAGAGCTGTAATCCTGGTAAGTAAACTACTACTAGGGTAAATCTAGCTACCATAGAGCTGTAACCTTGGTAAGTAAACTACTACTAGGGTAAACCCAGCTACCATAGAGCTGTAATC
>NW_013897506.1:0-258 GCF_000517525.1 Limulus polyphemus
GCAAAGCTACACGAGGGCTATCTGCACTAGCCGTCCCTAATTTAGCAGTGTAAGACTAGAGGGAAGGCAAGCTAGTCATCACCACCCACCGCCAACTCTTGGGCTACTCTTTTACCAACGAATAGTGGGATTGACCGCCACCTTTTAACGCCCCCACAGCTGAAAGGGCGAGCATGTTTGGTGTGACAGGGATTCGAACCCGCGACCCTCAGATTGCGAGTCGAGTGCCTTAACCACCCGGCCATGCCGGGCCATTCA
>NW_013897507.1:0-256 GCF_000517525.1 Limulus polyphemus
AACCCACACAATTATACATGGACTTATCATGTACTAGCCCACACAATTATACATGGACTTACCATGTACTAGCCAACACAATTATATATGGACTTACCATGTACTAGCCAACACAATTATACATGGACTTACCATGTATTAACCCACACAATTATACATGGACTTACCATGTACTAGCCCTCAAACTGATATATAAAACATGATTTTGGTCACACATCTTACAGGTCTTCATTGATAACATTCGTTTTGTAAGTCT
>NW_013897508.1:0-256 GCF_000517525.1 Limulus polyphemus
GTTATTCATCACTTCCACTTCAACAATAAACAATAATCAAGTATAAGTTATTCATCACTTCCACTTCAACAATAAACAATAATCAAGTATAAGTTATTCATCTCTTCTACTTCAACAATAAACAACAATCAAGTAGACGTTATCCTTCTCTTCCACTTCAACAATAAACAACAATCAAGTAGAAGTTATTCATCTCCTCCACTTCAACAATAAACAACAAGTAAGTATAAGTTATTCATCTCTTCCACTTCAACAA
>NW_013897509.1:0-258 GCF_000517525.1 Limulus polyphemus
TTTTAGTCAGTTTTCAACCATATTTGGTCGACTGTTATAACGGATTTTTGGTCTTCCTTCCTCCAGATTTTGTTGACATTGATAAGGGTCTTTTTAGTCCGTTTCCACTGGATTTTCTTGACTTTGAAAACGTGTTATTAGTTTTCTTCCACTCGATTTTGTCGACTTTCCTAACTGTCTTTTTAGGCCTTTTTAGACTAGATATTTTCGACTGTGATAGCTGTATTTTTAGTCTTTGTTACACTATATTTTAATGAT
>NW_013897510.1:0-255 GCF_000517525.1 Limulus polyphemus
GTCCAATCCTAATATGCATTCATCTTCCGTGTCAGCCAAGTATACTTTCTGTCTGTCCTTTATGCCCATGAGTTCAATAGTTACCCACACTGGTCCCCACAACCTTGTAGAATGTCCCGTCACACCATAAAGCTTCTCTGTGGCTTCTGGTACTCCTTCGTTATCTAACACCTTGATGCTCACAATGGTTTGCTGAGACGCAGAGTCTATGACAAAGTTGCACCTTTGGCCATCTAGCTTTCCTGTCACATAGAC
>NW_013897511.1:0-256 GCF_000517525.1 Limulus polyphemus
ATTATCGTCTACCCACACTACATCTATCTATATTATCGTCTACCCACACTACATCTATCTATATTATTGTCTACCCACACTATATATATATCTATATTATCATCTACCCACACTATCTATATTATCATCTACCCACACTATCTATATTATCATCTACCCACACTATCTATATTATCATCTACCCACACTACATCTATCTATATTATCATCTACGCACACTACATCTATCTATATTATCATCTACCCTACACTATAT
>NW_013897512.1:0-258 GCF_000517525.1 Limulus polyphemus
AGTTGTTCAGTTCTTGAATGATATAATGTATCTTGTTGTTCAATTCTTTAATGAC
Source organism: Limulus polyphemus (assembly GCF_000517525.1). Taxonomy (NCBI): domain Eukaryota; kingdom Metazoa; phylum Arthropoda; class Merostomata; order Xiphosura; family Limulidae; genus Limulus; species Limulus polyphemus. Next base: position 56 of record NW_013897512.1, read on the forward strand.
ATAGTGTGTCTAGTTGTTCAGTTCTTGAATGACGTAATGTATCTAGTTGTTCAGTTCTTTAATGATATAATGTATCTTGTTGTTCAGTTCTTGAATGACGTAATGTATCTAGTTGTTCAGTTCTTTAATGACGTAATGTATCTAGTTGTTCAGTTCTTGAATGATATAATGTATCTTGTTGTTCAGTTCTTGAATGACATAAT
>NW_013897513.1:0-258 GCF_000517525.1 Limulus polyphemus
GTCACCATGTGTCATGATAAATATTAGGTTTCTCCCAGGTCACCATGTGTCATGATAAATATTAGGTTTCTCCCAGGTCACGATGTGTCATGATAAATATTAGGTTTCTCCCAGGTCACGATGTGTCATGATAAATATTAGGTTTCTCCCAGGTCACGATGTGTCATGATAAATATTAGGTTTCTCCCAGGTCACCATGTGTCATGATAAATATTAGGTTCCTCCCAGGTCACCATGTGTCATGATAAATATTAGGTT
>NW_013897514.1:0-258 GCF_000517525.1 Limulus polyphemus
AATACATGATTCAAATTACTACAATATAACATCACGTGAATGTTTATAAGCCAATGAGATAAACAATACATGATTCAAGTTACTACAATATAACATCACGTGAATGTTTATAAGCCAATGAAATACACAATACATGATTCAAATTACTACAATATAGCATCACCTGAATATTTATAAGCCAATGAAATAAACAATACATCATTCAAATTACTACAATATAGCATCACGTGAATATTTATAAGCCAATGAAATAAACAA
>NW_013897515.1:0-258 GCF_000517525.1 Limulus polyphemus
CACTACTTCATTTCTAGTAACCAACCATTTGACATACACTACTTCATTTCTAGTAACCATATGACATACACTACTTCATTTCTAGTAACCATATGACATACACTACTTCATTTCTAGTAACCATATGAAATACATTATTCATTTCTAGTAACCATATGACATACATTATTCATTTCTAGTAACCATATGACATACACTGCTTCATTTCTAGTAACCATATGAAATATATTATTCATTTCTAGTAACCATATGACATAC
>NW_013897516.1:0-258 GCF_000517525.1 Limulus polyphemus
GTCTCACATAACAAAAGTACAGTTCTCAAGTTGTGAATGTGTCTTACGTAACAAAAGTACAGTTTTCAAGTTGTGAGTGTGTCTTACATAACAAAAGTACAGTTTTCAAATTGTGAATGTGTCTTACGTAACAAAAGTACAGTTTTCAAGTTGTGAGTGTGTCTTACGTAACAAAAGTACAGTTTTCAAGTTGTAAATGTGTCTTACGTAACAAAAGTACAGTTTTCAAGTTGTGAATGTGTCTTACGTAACAAAAGT
>NW_013897517.1:0-362 GCF_000517525.1 Limulus polyphemus
CGTGGAGCACCTCACGAAGAGTAGTTGCTCGAAACATCGATTAAATCAATCTATTTGCTATTTTTTCAATGTTGTTTCGAGGTACCTGTTCTTATCAATGCTTGAACCTTTCAATATTGGCAAATTCTACTATCAACTAAGAAAAAAAAATACTAAAACTTGCTATGTACGTGAAAAGTACAAAGTTTGACAAAATATCCTAAATTTAAAGTGTGCTATTTAACTGAACTTGAAGTACATATTATAGAATATTATATTTAACTGGACTTGAAGTACGTATTATAGAATATTATTCAACTGGACTGGAAGTACATATTATAGAATATTATTTAACTGGACTGGAAGTACATATTACAGAATAT
>NW_013897518.1:0-258 GCF_000517525.1 Limulus polyphemus
AGGACTTTGCTGGCACTGTAACAAACCTGGGCACAAGAGAGCTCAATGCTGGCAACTTCAACACAGGGGGAGACGATACAGTAGTAAAGGCTGCTACCAAGAAAGGCTGTTGGAACTGTGGAGAGCAAGGACATCTGAGGAGCCAATGTAAGAAAAATACTACCAATAAGTCAGCTTCGGGAAACTATTAGTGGTTGGTGCTAAGGGACGCCCACCAACCTCCATCGTGAAAGTCCCAACAGCTAAGTGTAAAATGGC
>NW_013897519.1:0-258 GCF_000517525.1 Limulus polyphemus
TCTAGTTTCCATCAAACCTAGAGGCATGTATCATATCTGAAGGACTTGTCGATACCCGAACATAACGACCATTTTTTCAGCTCTCTAGTTTCCATCAAACCTAGAGGCATGTATCATATCTTAAGGACATGTTGATACCTGAACATATCGTTATTGTTTCAGCTCTCTAGTTTCCATCAAACCTAGAGGCATGTATCATATCTGAAGGACTTGTTAATACCCGAACATATCGACCATTGTTTCAGCTCTCTAGTTTCC
>NW_013897520.1:0-258 GCF_000517525.1 Limulus polyphemus
AAAAGCAGATATTAAAAACACAGATAAATATAGATTTTTGTGTGACACGTGGTATTTTGAATGCAGCATTGGTTCAAATTAGATGTTTGTGAAGTCTAAATACTAAGTCTTTAGTTTCATATGAATTAGAAACCCAAATTACTGATATTGACAAGCTAGATTATGAAATAAGAATGTCTTATCTTTTCCATTTGCTAAGATATTGCTCATGTAATATATCAAACACAGTGGCACCCCACCCACCTCTTTCCATTTTTG
>NW_013897521.1:0-257 GCF_000517525.1 Limulus polyphemus
CAAATATGCGATAGACAGTAATAGAGAGAAGTAGATATACATCAAACATACGATAGACAGTAAGAGAAAGAAGTAGATATACATCAAATATACGATAGACAGTAACAGAAAGAAGTAGATATACATCAAATATACGAAAGACAGTAACAGAAAGAAGTAGATATACATCAAACATACGATAGACAGTGATAGAAAGAGTAGATATACATCAAATATACGATAGACAGTAACAGAAGAAGTGGATATACATCAAATAT
>NW_013897522.1:0-256 GCF_000517525.1 Limulus polyphemus
ACCTGTAGCTTTCTTTGAGCTATGGTAGTCATCAACCTGTAGCTTTGTTTGAGTTATGGTAGCCATCAAACCTGTAGCTTTGTTTGAGTTATGGTAGTCATCACCTGTAGCTTTGCTTGAGTTATTGTAGTCATCACCTATAGCTTTGTTTGAGTTATGGTAGTCATCACCTGTAGCTTTGATTCAGTTATGGTAGTCATCACCTGTAGCTTTGTTTGAGTTGTGGTAACATCACCTGTAGCTTTGTTTGAGTTAT
>NW_013897523.1:0-258 GCF_000517525.1 Limulus polyphemus
GGAGACCGTACCCCGTACTTTTGAGAGGGATGACCCTAACTTTAGTTTCCGTCTTCTATTATGGGAACAAGTTAAACGTGGTAGCAGACGAAAGAACGTTACCGACTATCGGAGAATTTTCCACGGACCCTATCTCGACGGCGGTACCTTAAGCCTCTGTGGAACGCCTCCCGGAACGCGGCCGAGGTTCCGTCGGCAATACCTCGACCGGTGGTTGGCATTCAAATCCCAGTCTTTCCGCGTATCTGAGGCAGAGAC
>NW_013897524.1:0-258 GCF_000517525.1 Limulus polyphemus
ACTCTGCATATTACTACGCAACGTTAAAGTGTACCTACATACCAAATTTGGTGAAGAATCATCAATTTAGGACCCTCTGGTAACCAGAAATCGAAAAACAATCAGTAACAAAAAGCTTCACTACAGTACACATACGCTTTCAGAAAAACAATAAAAGAGTAACATAAAACGACCACAAAAGTCGCAAAAATGATAATAGAAGGCTAGAATTTTGCATGTAAATACGCAAATATGCAACGAACGTTCATATAAAATTTG
>NW_013897525.1:0-255 GCF_000517525.1 Limulus polyphemus
CTGTCAATAAGAAGACACAAGATTTAACGATACTGTGTACTGTCAATAAGAAGACAAAAGATTTAACGATATTGTGTACTCCCAATAAGAAGACACAAGATTTAACGATACTGTGTATTTTCAATAAGAAGACATAAGATTTAATAAAACTGTTTACTGTCAATAAGTAGACACACGATTTAACAATACTGTGTACTATCAAAAAAAGGCACAAGATTTAACGATACTGTGTACTGTCAATTAGAAGACATAAGA
>NW_013897526.1:0-258 GCF_000517525.1 Limulus polyphemus
AGATATATTACACCTTCAGACATGATTACTATATATATATATATTACACCTGTAGACATGGTTACTAGATATATATTACACTTTCAGACATGGTTACTATATATATATATATTACACCTGTATACATGGTTACTAGATATATTACACCTTCAGACATGGTTACTATATATGTATGTATATATTACACCTGTAGACATGGTTACTAGATATATTACACCTTCAGACATGGTTACCATATATATATATATATATATATAC
>NW_013897527.1:0-258 GCF_000517525.1 Limulus polyphemus
GTACCCAAACACTTGGGTATAGTAGAATAATCCGACATCGGTACCCAAACACTTGGGTATAGTAGAATAATCCGACATTGGTACTACAAACACTTGGGTATAGTAGAATAATCCGACATTGGTACCCAAACACTTGGGTATAGTAGAATAATCCGACATTGGTACCCAAACATTTGGGTATAGTAGAATAATCCGACATGGGTACCCAAACACTTGGGTATAGTAGAATAATCCGACATTGGTACTCAAACACTTGGG
>NW_013897528.1:0-259 GCF_000517525.1 Limulus polyphemus
ACAAAATTTTTTAGATGATCCGTCCAAATGGAACGACGTACTGGTACAAAACCCAAAACCTTCCATATCTCCTTTAAAACAAACAGTAGGAAGGTAAAACTCTGCATATTACTACGCAACGTTAAAGTGTACCTACAAACCAACTTAGTATGAAGAATCATCAATTTAGGACCCTCTGGTAACAAGAAATCGAAAAACAATCAGTAACAAAAAGCTTCACTGCAGTACACATACGCTTCAGAAAACCTAATAAAAGAGT
>NW_013897529.1:0-255 GCF_000517525.1 Limulus polyphemus
CTCTCGGTCAGTGGAGATATAAACACCATTTCTGTTGTTTGTAAATTACTTGTGTATCTTGTTTTTTTTACTCTAGATTGTCTTTCATGGTAAATGTCTCCCAAATTCATGCAACTTGTAGTAATGTTCTGTCAACTTGTAGTAGTGTTCTGTTAACTTGTAGTAACATTATGTCAACTTGTAGTAATGTTCTGTGAACTTGTAGTAATGTTCTGTGAACTTGTAGTATGTTCTGTTACTTGTAGTATGTTCTGT
>NW_013897530.1:0-259 GCF_000517525.1 Limulus polyphemus
ATAAGGCCTTTCTGAGTTTATCCCCTAGTACATTTCATAAGGCCTTTCTGAGTTTATCCTATAGTACATTACATAAGGCCTTTCTGAGTTTATCCCCTAGTACATTATATATAAAGCTTTTCGTTCTTATTTTTAAAAATGTTTTTACCGTTGTCTTATTGCATTCAGTCTAGTGTTCCGAATGGATTTAATTTTTTTTTTACCGTTGTCTTATTGCACTTCTGTGATACCGAAATCTATCATTCAGTCTAGTGTTCTG
>NW_013897531.1:0-258 GCF_000517525.1 Limulus polyphemus
TGCCCCCTAGTGGCACAGCGGTATATCTGCGTACTTACAACGCTAGAAACCGGTTTTCGATACCAGTGGTGGGCAGAACACAGATAGCCCATTGTGTAGCTTTGTGCTTAATTACAAACAAACAAACACAGAATGACTGTAGATGCCTCCTAGTGTCACAGCGGTATATCTGCGGACTTACAACGCTAGAAACCGGTTTTCGATACCAGTGGTGGGCAGAACACAGATAGCCCATTGTGTAGCTTTGTATTTAATTAC
>NW_013897532.1:0-256 GCF_000517525.1 Limulus polyphemus
AAGACAGCAGACTAACAGTCACATCACAGTTCAGTTTGTTTGTTGGTTTTATATTTGGCTACTAATGATAAAGACAGCAGACTAACAGTCACATCACAGTTCAGTTTGTTTGTTGGTTTTACATTTGCCTACTAATGATAAAGACAGCAGACTGACAGTCACATCACAGTTCAATTTGTTTGTTGGTTTTATATTTGGCTACTAATGATAAAGACAGCAGACTAGCAGTCACATCACAGTTCAGTTTGTTTGTTGG
>NW_013897533.1:0-256 GCF_000517525.1 Limulus polyphemus
GCCAGCATGTTGGTAATGCTATATTTACAAACACTACATTTATCTTATCTTATCTTTATCCTTCATTAAACATTTTCTGAAATAATGTTATGATGGCGATGTAATGTGTAGCAGTAATGCACGATTTAGTATACTTGCCAGCATGTTGGTAATGCTATATTTACAAACACTACATTTATCTTATCTTATCTTTATCCTTCATTAAACATTTTCTGAAATAATGTTATGATGGCGATGTAATGTGTAGCAGTAATGC
>NW_013897534.1:0-257 GCF_000517525.1 Limulus polyphemus
TGTACTGTCAATAAGAAGCACAAGAGTTTAAATGATACTGTGTACTGTCAATAAGAAGACACAAAATTAAACGATACTGTGTACTGTTAGTAGGAAAACACAAGATTTAAGGATAATGTGTACTGTCAGTAAGAAAGCACAAGATTTAACAATAATTTGTACTGTCAGTAAGAAAACATAAGATTTAACAATAATGTGTCCTGTCAATAAGAAGACACAAGATTTAACGATACTGTGTACTGTCAATAAGAAGACAC
>NW_013897535.1:0-255 GCF_000517525.1 Limulus polyphemus
GTGGAGCACAGATGACCCATGCAACTTAACATTTCCTAGCTGTTGGGATGGTGGACCATATTTAATCCTCAAGTGGAGCACAGATGACCCATGCAACTTAACATTTCCTAGCTGTTGGGATGGTGGACCATGTTTAATCCTCAAGTGGAGCACAGATGACCCATGCAACTTACCATTACCTAGCTGTTGGGATCTCCAGGACTGCTTTCCGGCATGGCCAGGTGGTTAGGGCGCTCGACTACGCAATCTGAGGTT
>NW_013897536.1:0-256 GCF_000517525.1 Limulus polyphemus
GGATATAAAACATCTCTAGCTGATTATATGTATACTGTATGTTTAGGGATATAAAACATCTCTAGTTGATTATATGTTTAGGGATGTAGAAAAATCTCTAGTTGATTATATGAATACTGTGTGTTTAAAAGTGTAAAACAACTAACTGATTATATGCCTAGTGTGTGTTGAGGGGTGTAAAACAGTTCTGGCTGATTATATGCATACTGTGTGTTTAGGGGTGTAAACCATCTCTGGCTGATTATATGCATACTGT
>NW_013897537.1:0-258 GCF_000517525.1 Limulus polyphemus
GTTGACAAACTCGTTCTTTTCATGCTAAATTCCAAGCAGTAAGGTAAGACATTAGTTGACAAACTTGTTCTTTTCATGCTAAATTCCAAGCAGTAAGGTAAGACATTAGTTGACAAACTCGTTCTTTTCATGCTAAATTCCAAGCAGTAAGGTAAGACTTTTGTTGACAAACTTGTTCTTTTCATGTTAAATTCCAAGCAGTAAGGTAAGACATTAGTTGACAAACTTGTTCTTTTCATGTTAAATTCCAAGCAGTAA
>NW_013897538.1:0-258 GCF_000517525.1 Limulus polyphemus
TGAAAGTCACTGTATTAATAATAATTGTCAGCGTACTAGGTTAATTATTGATAGTGTAAGTCACTGTATTTATAATAATCATCATGTAATAAGCTAATTATTAATAGTGTAAGCCAATGTGCTAGGTTAATTATTGGTAATGTAAGTCACTGTATTAATAATAATTATCAGTGTACTAAGTTAATTATTCTCAGTGTAAGTCACTGCATTAATAATAATTATCGGTGTACTAAGTTAATTATTGTCAGTGTAAGTCAC
>NW_013897539.1:0-258 GCF_000517525.1 Limulus polyphemus
TCCAAAAAGTGGAGTTTATTTGATAAGAAGACGTCATGGCCTTTTATGTGTCGGAGTTTTCTGTGAATGATAATATTCTTAAAGCTCTTCTTTGTTTATAATATAATTGAAGACAAAAAAACAACAACATTGAAATCGACACTAACCGAAATTTTAATAAGATATTATTAAATAACTATTGGGAAATTTATAAAAGGATCTCTATTTTGAAAGTCTTACATCAAAGACATCTTTGTATTGAAATATGAAGAAAAACAA
>NW_013897540.1:0-258 GCF_000517525.1 Limulus polyphemus
AGTGGCACAGCGGTATGTCTGCAGACTTACTAAGCTAGAAACCGGGTTTCGATACCCGTGGTGGGCAGAGCACAGATAGCCCATTATGTAGCTTTGTGCTTAATTTCAAATAAACAAGCTTAAAAACGCTATGATTGTGCGCCATCTAGCGGAAGAGTTCAGCTTTTTTCTTGCGGAATTTCTTCTGAGTATATACAATGTGACAACATATTAAGACTGTTAACTTCCGAAGTTCCCTATTGATTTAGTTATTTATAT
>NW_013897541.1:0-257 GCF_000517525.1 Limulus polyphemus
GTGGGTTTTGAAATATTGTTTCTCTTTTTTTACAACAGAGTGGATCTTGAAATATTGTTTCTCTTTTTCTTTCAACAGAGTGGGTTTTGAAATATTGTTTCTCGTTTTTTTTACAACAGAGTGGGTTTGGAAACATTGTTTCTCTTTTTTTACAACAGAGTGGATCTTGAAATATTGTTTCTCTTTTTCTTTCAACAGAGTGGGTCTTGAAATATTGTTTCTTTTTTTTTTTTACAACAGAGTGGATCTTGAAATAT
>NW_013897542.1:0-257 GCF_000517525.1 Limulus polyphemus
ATATCTGATACTGTAAGTTGTACAAGTATCATGTACATGGCAAGAACTTGATATCTGATACTGTAAGTGTTACAGGTGTAATGTACATGGCAAGAACTTGATATCTGATACTGTAAGTTGTACAGGTGTACATGGCAAGGACTTGATATCTGATACTGTAAGTTGTACAGGTGTAATGTACATGGCAAGGACTTGATATCTGATACTGTAAGTTGTACAGGTGTAATGTACATGGCAATGACTTGATATCTGATACT
>NW_013897543.1:0-256 GCF_000517525.1 Limulus polyphemus
GATTATTCAACCCAAATCACCCACATCTAACAGATCATGACGTCTTATTAAAAATACACCCCACCTTTTGGATTATGCTTACTCTGAATGAGCGAAAGTTCTATTTTATTTAGCTTTTTGACGCGACATAATACTTTTTCGTTAATGTTATAATGTCTCAATTTCGAATTTTCTGCCGAAATAAACACTAGCCGTTAATTCTTTTATTAATTGCGCTTTAAAAAAGCACTTTTTTTCAAGTTTCAAAAAAATTGAC
>NW_013897544.1:0-255 GCF_000517525.1 Limulus polyphemus
GTCTCCGTGTGTTAATTAATTTTCCGTAACTTCGTACCGACGAAACTTACGCGACACAAGCCTTTACTTAATAAAACTGGTTTATTCTTTCCGAATATAACTTAACCGATACACTCAACAATCGCGCTAAACAAACGCTATAGCAACGAACGTCAATAATACTCCGACCGCAGATCAATTACTCACTGTCTACCTACACATTACATTCCCATCTTTTATATACCAGCGTAACCTATTTCTAGCAAGAAGTAGAAC
>NW_013897545.1:0-257 GCF_000517525.1 Limulus polyphemus
GTCCATTTTATTGTTGTTGTTTTTTCCGTCTTCAATTATATTATAAACAAAGAATAGCTTTAAAAATAGCATCGTTAAACAAAATTCCAACATATAATTGGCCATCACGTCTTCTTATCAAATAAACTCCACCTTTTGGATTGTTTGTAATCTGGCTTAGCGAAAGTAAATTTTTTTTAGCTTTTATAGTGAAATAATGTTTTTCGTCAATGCTATAATGTCTCAATTTTGACTTTTCCGACAAAATAAGCACTATA
>NW_013897546.1:0-255 GCF_000517525.1 Limulus polyphemus
ACCTTAGCCAATACCAACATTGTTCATCTAACCATTAGTCAATACCAAACATTGTTCATCTAACCATTAGCCAATACCAAACATTGTTCATCTAACCATTAGCCAAAACCAAACATTGTTTATCTAACCATTAGCTAACACCAAACATTATTTATCTAACCATTAGCTAACACCAAACATTAATTATCTAACCATTAGCCAACACCAAACATTATTCATCTAACCATTAGCAAATACCAAACATTGTTCATCTAA
>NW_013897547.1:0-258 GCF_000517525.1 Limulus polyphemus
ATCAGACACGCACTGTTATGCGCTAGATGACGGTTCTTTGAAATGCCATGTAGTGTTTGATGTCTTTGATTAACTAAATCAGATTTCATTTCAGATTCTTTTGTTACATAATGTGGTATATTTTCCACTCGATGTATATCATTTAGTTTTTTAGCAATATTATGCTGCTTATGCACAATCCTTATTCTCTTCCCAATCCTATTAGCTTTTTTTTTCGTGGGATTTTTAAAAGAGCTAATCCTTGTATTTTCATTTGCA
>NW_013897548.1:0-252 GCF_000517525.1 Limulus polyphemus
TATCCCTATGTGAACTACTCATTGTTTATCCCCAAGTGAACTACTCACTGTTTATCCCTATGTGAACTACTCACTGTTTATCCTCAAGTGAACTACTCACTGTTTATCCCCATGTGGACTATTTATTCGTAACGATGCACATTTTAGATTTCCCCCGGTGGGACAGCGGTAAGTCTTCGGATTTACAACGCTAAAATCAGAGGTTCGATTCTCCTCGGTGGACACACAGATAGCCTGATGTGGCTTTGCTAC
>NW_013897549.1:0-257 GCF_000517525.1 Limulus polyphemus
GCTTCAATGAATTAACTCAGCATCAGTAGGTCACAACAAGATAACATTTTAATGAGTTGACTCAGCATCAGTAGGTCACAACAATCGTGGAAGATAACATTCCAATGAGTTGACTCAGCATCAGTAGGTCACAACAATCGTGGAAGATAACATTTCAGTGAGTTGACTCAGCATCAGTAGGTCACAACAATCGTGAAAGATAACATTCCAATGAGTTGACTCAGCATCATCAAGTCACAACATTCGTGGAAGATAAC
>NW_013897550.1:0-250 GCF_000517525.1 Limulus polyphemus
AATTAATTACCATATATATACTTACAGTACATTTTATAGTTTCGTTTTACAAAATTACAACTATAAAGTAATTAACTACCATATGTATATTTACAAAACATTGTATAGTTTAGTTTTATAAAATTACTAATATAACGGTAATTAATTACTATACGTATATTTACAGTACTTTTTATAGTTTTAGTTTTACAAAATTACCGCTATAACGGTAATTAATTACTATATGTATATTTACAGTACGTTTATAATT
>NW_013897551.1:0-257 GCF_000517525.1 Limulus polyphemus
ATTTAGTATTTAATTATTATTTAGTTTATTTAGTATTTAATTATTATTTAGTTTTCATAACAAGAGTGTTAAAAGTTAATTATTTTAAAAGCGATAGTTATGACAAGTTTCGTTATGCAACTCTGTAGGCGTAGTACGTTGTGAATTTAGTTTAATTGTTGTACTAGGCTTTTGTAATATTGTTGACGTCATCTTACTCGAAGCTTCTAAGTTTTTCTCGTTATGTTTAATATTGTTGTTATAGAGGGCTAGATATT
>NW_013897552.1:0-256 GCF_000517525.1 Limulus polyphemus
TCCGCTGACACTCTTCCTTCCTTCCTCCCCACTAAGAGCCGGTGTTAGTGACCGGAATGTGGTAAGTCTCGAAAAAGTGATTTTATTGTCTGCATACAGTGCTTATATACAGTACCTGCATAGAGGGCAATGTGAGGGCAAGTTTCGCAAATTAAATATTGCCGAGGGCAGTCGAATGAGGTATATAAAGACTGGAGCAAGCGAACACAGCATTAGATGGCAAAATGAAGATCGAGAATTAGCTATTAGTGTCAGC
>NW_013897553.1:0-259 GCF_000517525.1 Limulus polyphemus
GTCAAGTAAATCATGTTGACCGAAGCTCTTACTTTGTCAAGTAAATCATGTTGACCGAAGCTCTTACTTTGCCAAGTAAATCATGTTGACCGAAGTTCTTACTTTGCCAAGTAAATCATGTTGACCGAAGTTCTTACTCTGCCAAGTAAATCATGTTGATCGAAGCTCTTAATCTGCCAAGTAAATCATGTTGACCGAAATCTCTTACTCTGCCAAGTAAATCATGTTGACCGAAGCTCTTACTCTGCCAAGTAAATCA
>NW_013897554.1:0-256 GCF_000517525.1 Limulus polyphemus
AAGATATAGTACCATCTCTGTCTCTAACATTCAGTGAAAGATATAGTACCATCTCTCTCTAACATTCAGTGAAAGATATAGTACCATCTCTCTCTAACATTCAGTGAAAGATATAGTACCATCTATCTCTAACATTCAGTGAAAGATATAGTACCATCTCTCTCTAACATTCAGTGAAAGATATAGTACCATCCCTCTCTAACATTCAGTGAAAGATATAGTATCATCTCTCTCTCTCTCTACTAACATTGAATAG
>NW_013897555.1:0-259 GCF_000517525.1 Limulus polyphemus
CCAATTGACACGTTGTTAGACATCACGTTAACACGGAACTAAAGCCAATTGAAACGTTTTTAGACATCACGTTAACACGGAACAAAGCCAACTGACCCGATTTTAGACATCACGTTAACACGGAACAAAGCCACTTGACACGCTTTTAGACATCACGTTAACACGGAACAAAGCCACTTGACACGTTTTTAGACATCACGTTAACACGGAACAAAGCCACTTGACACGCTTTTAGACATCACGTTAACACGGAACAAAG
>NW_013897556.1:0-259 GCF_000517525.1 Limulus polyphemus
GAATTATTTGTTGTTTAGCACAAAGCTCTGCTCACCGCGGGTATCGAAACCCCATTTTTGGTGTTATAAGACCTTCGATACCTCTGAGCCCCCGGAAATGGGGGCACTATGAATTAAAACTAAGTCATTTAATAATAAAAAAGTAAGTATATTTTATCATTCAAGAAAACAAAATCCCATCTAACAGATACGCGAGGATCACGTAAAACCACATATATATGTATATTTACCTAGATCTTAACTTCTGAATTTAATTATT
>NW_013897557.1:0-257 GCF_000517525.1 Limulus polyphemus
CCGCTTTACACATGGTTTGTTAGGGTTTTGCCTGAATTTCCTCAACCCGCTTTACACATGGTTTGTTAGGGTTTTGCCCGAATTTCCTCAACCCGCTTTACACATGGTTTGTTAGGGTTTTGCCCGAATTTCCTCAACCTGCTTTACACATGGTTTGTTAGGGTTTTGCCCGTAATTTCCTCAACCCGCTTTACACATGGTTTGTTAGGGTTTTGCCCGAATTTCCTCAACCCGCTTTACACATGGTTTGTTAGGGT
>NW_013897558.1:0-259 GCF_000517525.1 Limulus polyphemus
AACAGGTTTATAATATCAAGTAAAATAAACTAATGAACGGGTTTATAATATTAACTAAACCAAACTAAAGAACGGGTTTACAATATCAACTAAATCAAACTAATGAACAGGTTTATAATATCAAGTAAAATAAACTAATGAACGGGTTTATAATATCAAGTAAATAAAAATAATTAACAGGTTTATAATATCAAATAAATCAAACTAATGAACGGGTTTATAATATCAAGTCAATCAAACTAATGAACGGGTTTATAAT
>NW_013897559.1:0-258 GCF_000517525.1 Limulus polyphemus
ACATACCGCTGTGTCACTGGGGGGCAATAGTTTGTTTGTTTGAAGTTAAGCACAAAACCACACAATGGGTTATCTGTGCTCTGCCAACCACAGGTATCGAAACCCGGTTTCTAGCGTTGTAAGTCCGCAGACATACCGCTGTGTCACTGGGGGGGCAATAGTTTGTTTGTTTGAAGTTAAGCACAAAACCACACAATGGGCTATCTGTGCTCTGCCAACCACAGGTATCGAAACCTGGTTTCTAGCGTTGTAAGTCCG
>NW_013897560.1:0-258 GCF_000517525.1 Limulus polyphemus
CATCCTTGTGTTCCCAGGTTTCAGAGTATAGTTCATGACTTTATTCATCCTTGTGTTCCCAGGTTTCAGGGTATGGTTCATGACTTTATTCATCCTTGTGTTCCCAGGCTTCAGAGTATGGTTCATGACTTTATTCATCCTTGTGTTCCCAGGTTTCAGGGTATAGTTCACGACTTTATTCATCCTTGTGTTCCCAGGTTTCAGAGTATGGTTCATGACTTTATTCATCCTTGTGTTCCCAGGTTTCAGAGTATGGTT
>NW_013897561.1:0-257 GCF_000517525.1 Limulus polyphemus
GTTCAGTTACCCAGCAGTTCACTGATTCAGTAGTTTGGCAGTTCACTGATTCAGTTACTCAGCAGTTCACTGATTCAGTTACTCAGCAGTTCACTGATTCAGTAACTCGATAGTTCATTGATTCAGTTACCCAGCAGTTCACTGATTCAGTAGTTTGGCAGTTCACTGATTCAGTAACTCGGTAGTTCATTGATTCAGTTACCCAGCAGTTCACTGATTCAGTAGTTTGGCAGTTCATTGATCCAGTTACCCAGCAT
>NW_013897562.1:0-256 GCF_000517525.1 Limulus polyphemus
TAGATTTGGTGTATTAGATTTTCAGAAAGCATTTGACAAAGTACTGCATAAAAGGCTTGTAAAAAAGTATCTCTGTAGGTGTGGGGGATAAGTTAGCAAATTGGATAGAAAAGTGGCTGAATGGAAGAAAGCAGAGGGTTGTAGGTGTGGGGGATAAGTTAGCAAATTGGATAGAAAAGTAGCTGAATGTTGTAAAAAAGTATCTCTGTAGGTGTGGGGGATAAGTTAGCAAATTGGATAGAAAAGTGGCTGAATG
>NW_013897563.1:0-258 GCF_000517525.1 Limulus polyphemus
TTTTTTCTCCATCTATTAAGAGATAACTGAAGTTCCAAGTATTTTTTCTTAATTGTTTCTCCATCTATTGAGAGATAACTGAACTTCCAAGTATTTTTTCTTAATATTTGTTTCTCCATCTATTGAGAGATAACTGAACTTCCAAGTATTTTTCCTTATTATTTGTTTCTCCATCTATTGGAAGATAACTGAACTTCCAAGTATTTTTTCTTATTATTTGTTTCTCCATCTATTGAGAGATAACTGAACTTCCAAGTA
>NW_013897564.1:0-254 GCF_000517525.1 Limulus polyphemus
GTCATGAAGACTTAGTATGGTGTAATAAATCGATATTGGAAGATCTGAGGGTGTCATGAAAGCTTATCATGATGTAATAAATCGATATTGGAAGATCTGAAGGTGTCATGAAAGCTTAGCATGGTGTAATAAATCGATATTGGAAGATCTGAGGGTGTCATGAAGGCTTAGCATGGTGTAATAAATCGATATTGGAAGATCTGAAGGTGTCATGAAAGCTTAGCATGGTGTAATAAATCGATATTGGAAGATTT
>NW_013897565.1:0-257 GCF_000517525.1 Limulus polyphemus
ACAGCTAGCACATTTAATAAAACAATTAGCACATTAAACAAAAACTAGCACGTTTAATAAAGCAACTAGCATATTTAATAAAACAACTAGTACGTTTAATAAAACAACTAGCACATTAAACAAAACTAGCACGTTTAATAAACAACTAGCACGTTTAATAAAACAACTAGCACGTTTAATAAAACAGCTAACACATTTAATAAAACAATTAGCACATTAAACAAAAACTAGCACGTTTAATAAAGCAACTAGCATAT
>NW_013897566.1:0-258 GCF_000517525.1 Limulus polyphemus
GAGTAACGGGCTTGGAGAAATCAGTGTTGTACGTTATAATAGTTACAATAAAGTGCGCTGGAAGACAATACAGTGTTAAGTTGCTGAAACTGTACGTTATAATACTTACAATAAAGTGCGCTGGAAGATAACACAGTGTTAAGTTGCTGAAGCTGTACGTTATAATAGTTACAATAAAGTGCGCTGGAAGACAACACAGTGTTAAGTTGTTGAAACTGTACGTTATGATAGTTACAATAAAGTACACTGGAAGACAAC
>NW_013897567.1:0-259 GCF_000517525.1 Limulus polyphemus
GAGCCTACCGAATGGAAGGATTAGACGCCACCTGGTGGAACTTATGGAAGTTCCAATCAACCATCACAAACGGAATAAAAAGAGGGTTCTCAAGAAGTTCGATGGCGAGGAAGTAAGTGTTAAGAAGCTCCATAATTGTCGTTTTATTCAATTAATCAATATGTTGTAAATAATTGATAGTTTTAACTACCTTTAATCTAGTACACTTCATGAAAAGAGACACAAAAAAGAAACAGGAAGAATGTTTACACAAAATGCA
>NW_013897568.1:0-253 GCF_000517525.1 Limulus polyphemus
CACTTCTTTCAGGGGGTTTTTGGGTACAATACCTTTCTTTTTTGAGATACACTTCTTTCAGGGGGTTTTGGGTACAATACCTTACTACTTTAGATACACTTCTTTCAGGGGTTTCAGGTACAATACCTTACTTCTTGAGATACACTTCTTTCAGGGGTTTCAGGTACAATACCTTACTACTTTAGATACACTTCTTTCAGGGGTTTCTGGTACAATACCTTTCTTTTTGAGATACACTTCTTTCAGGAGGTTT
>NW_013897569.1:0-255 GCF_000517525.1 Limulus polyphemus
CTGATTTGAATCTATGGATAGACTCTGTCCGGGATGAACAGTAACTTATTTACAAAATATTCGATTGTTAATCTACTAAATGTCATACTAGTACTATTGATTTCTTATGCATATAAAGCTTTAAAACTTTGGGAATATACAGTGTCTTCAACATCTCATTGAAGTTAGTACCAATAAAAAAAACTGTTAAATTCACAACGTTTGATATTTTAATACAACAAATTTAACACTCGTTGGAGAACACATCAGTGGATC
>NW_013897570.1:0-258 GCF_000517525.1 Limulus polyphemus
GCTGTGTTTGTCTTTGAAAAATATTATTGTCACTACTTGTATATTAGGAAGTTCACCATTCAGGTGGACCACGCTTTGTTGAAATGGTTAATAAACTTTAAAATTTTATTTATTTGTAATTAAGCACAAACTACACAATGGGCTATCTGTGCTCTGCCCACCACGGGTATCGAAACCCGGATTCTAGCATTGTAAGTCCGCAGACATACCGCTGTGCTACTGGGAGGCAACTTTAAAATTCCAGACGAGATAATAGCA
>NW_013897571.1:0-258 GCF_000517525.1 Limulus polyphemus
TCCTCCAACAACTGCTGTAATTTCTCTTCTTGTTTATTTTGCTGTTCGAGCTGCCATTGTTGTAGGTTTTCTTGCCACTGCTGTAACCTTTCTTCTTGTTTCTTTTCTTTTTCCTCCAACAACTGCTGTAATTTCTCTTGTTTATTTTGCTGTTCGAGCTGCCATTGTTGAAGGTTTTCTTGCAACTGCTGTTGTCTCTCTTCTTGTTTCTTTCTTTTTCCTCTAACAACTGTTGTAATTTCTCTTCTCGTTCTTCTT
>NW_013897572.1:0-257 GCF_000517525.1 Limulus polyphemus
CTACTCTTCACATAGGTGGGTTCTATGGAAGTGAGTTGTTTATTTATGTATTTTTTGACAGGTCTCACAACCACCTTATTCAGTTTATATATCTATCATAGAGACAATGGATAGATATATTGTGGGTTTTCCCTTTTTGACACTGATTTCAGAAAGGAGCTTATTCTCTACTCTTCACATAGGTGGGTTCTATGGAAGTGAGTTGTTTATTTATGTATTTTTTGACAGGTCTCACAACCACCTTATTCAATTTATAT
>NW_013897573.1:0-257 GCF_000517525.1 Limulus polyphemus
TTGCTTAAACACAAATACAATAACATAGGAAATGACAAAAGACACTTGTAAATGGCCCACTATACAATCATATTGCATATACACTATGATCCAAGGGATTAGGTTGACTGCACATTTTATATTTATTTATTAAATTTTTTTGGAAAATTACTGTTGAATTCTAAAGGCATCTGCTAGTCATAGAATATTCTTAAATTTGTCAAGATCTATGAACTTTTCATGTAAGAAAAACTGGAGGGAAAAAGTATTAATGATGT
>NW_013897574.1:0-258 GCF_000517525.1 Limulus polyphemus
CTTATTGACAATACACATTATTGATAAATCCTGTATCTTCTTATTGACACGACACAGTACTGTTAAATCTTGTGGCTTGTTATTGATAATACACAGTATCAATAAATCTTATGACTTGTTATGATAGTACACATTGTCGTTAAATCTTGTGTCTTCTTATTGACAGTACACAGTATCGTTAAATCTTGTGTCTTCTTATTGACAGTACACAGTATTGATAAATCTATTTTCTTCTTATTGACAGGACACAGTATTATT
>NW_013897575.1:0-258 GCF_000517525.1 Limulus polyphemus
GTTCTTATGGTACGATTGGTATAATACATATTTCAAGTGTTATTGTTAATGGGTGTTCTTATGGTGCGATTGGTACAATACACATTTCAAGTGTTATTGTTAATGGGTGTTCTTATGGTGCGATTGGTGCATTACACATTTCAAGTGTTATTGTTAATGGGTGTTCTTATGGTGCGATTGGTACAATACATATTTCAAGTGTTAATAAAAGGTCAGCAGATAGTAAGAGCATGCTTAAGAACTAGTCATTGCGCTATA
>NW_013897576.1:0-256 GCF_000517525.1 Limulus polyphemus
ACCGACAACGAAGGTAAACTTGTTCCATCATTCTGTCTTTAATTCAACTGACCCATTTTCTTGAGGGTTTTATTTACCCAACACTAAGAGAGATGTACCGACAACGAAGGTAAACTTGTTCCATCATTCTGTCTTTAATTCAACTGACCCATTTTCTTGAGGGTTTTATTTACCCAACACTAAAGGAGATGTACCGATTACGAAGGTAAATTTATTCCACCATTCTGTTGTTAATACAACTGACCCATTTTCTTGA
>NW_013897577.1:0-361 GCF_000517525.1 Limulus polyphemus
TTCTTACTGTAGAGTACACAGTATTGTTAAATCTTGTGTCTTCTTATTTTGACAGTACACAGTATTAGTTAAATCTTGGTCTTCTTATTGACAGTACACAGTATCGTTAAATCTTGTGTTTTCTTATTGTACAGTACACAGTATCGCTAAATCTTGTGTCTTCTTATTGACAGTACACAGTATCGTTAAATCTTGTGTCTTCTTATTGACAGTACACAGTATCGTTAAATCTTGTGTCTTCTTATTGACAGTACACAGTATCGTTAAATCTTGTGTCTTCTTATTGACAGTACAGAGTATCGTTAAATCTTGTGCTTTTTTGACAGTACACAGTATCGTTAAATCTTGTGTCTTCTTATTG
>NW_013897578.1:0-650 GCF_000517525.1 Limulus polyphemus
AACGATACTGTGTACTGTCAAAAAAAGCACAAGATTTAACGATACTGTGTACTGTCAATAAGAAGACACAAGATTTAACGATACTCTGTACTGTCAATAAGAAGACACAAGATTTAACGATACTGTGTACTGTACAAAAAAAGCACAAGATTTAACGATACTGTGTACTGTCAATAAGAAGACACAAGATTTAACGATACTCTGTACTGTCAATAAGAAGACACAATATTCAACGATAATGTGTACTTTCAATAAGAAGTTAAATCTTGTGTGTGTCTTCTTATTGACAGTACACAGTATCGTTAAATCTTGTGTCTTCTTATTGACAGTACACAGTATCGTTAAATCTTGTGTCTTCTTATTGACAGTACACAGTATCGTAAATCTTGTGTCTTCTTATTGACAGGACACATTATTGTCGGTCAATAAGAAGACACAATATTCAACGATAATGTGTACTGTCAATAAGAAGACACAATATTTAACAATAATGTGTCCCGTCAATAAGAAGACACAAGATTTAACGATACTGTGTACTGTCAAAAAAAGCACAAGATTTAACGATACTCTGTACTGTCAATAAAAAGACCCAAGATTTAACAATACTGTGTACTGTCAATCAGAAGACACAAGATTTTAACGATACTGTG
>NW_013897579.1:0-256 GCF_000517525.1 Limulus polyphemus
CCACTATCTGTATTAAAGACCTACCAGCCACTATCCATCTGTATTAAAAGACCTACCATCACTATCCATATATAATAAAAGACCTACCAGCCACTATCCATATATAATGAAAGACCGACCAGCCACTATCCATCTGTATTAAAAGACCTACCAGCCACTATCCATTACTTTTAAAAGATGTACCAGCCACTACCCGTCGGTATTAAAATACCTACCAGCCACTATCCATCTGTATTAAAGACCTACCAGCCACTAT
>NW_013897580.1:0-254 GCF_000517525.1 Limulus polyphemus
GATGTAATTGATTTAATGGAAAAATTTGGACATATATAAAAAATATTATGTGAATGTAAAAAAGTTTATATAGGACAAACTAGAAGAAATTGAAAATTCAGAATGAATTAATACAAAAGAAATGTTATAAATTATAATATTACTATTTCATCTTTAGCAGAACATGTTTGTGAAACTAATCACACAATTCAATGGCTAAAATATTGTTATTTCAGTACAACCTGGAAATTTAATTGGTATGAATATACGTGAAT
>NW_013897581.1:0-258 GCF_000517525.1 Limulus polyphemus
AGTTTCTTTACTAACCTTTTCTCTTCCCACCAATAAGTAGGACAGTTTCTTTACTAACCTTTTCTCTGCCCACTAATAAGTAGGACAGTTTCTTTACTAACCGTTTCTCTGCCCACTAATAAGTAGGAGAGTTTCTTTACTAACCTTTTCTCTTCCCACCAATAAGTAGGGCAGTTTCTTTACTAACCTTTTCTCTGCCCACTAATAAGTAGGACAGTTTCTTTACCAACCTTTTCTCTTCCCACCAAGAAATAGGAC
>NW_013897582.1:0-257 GCF_000517525.1 Limulus polyphemus
GTTTATTTATACATCTTTATCATGTAGACACATCAGGAGATAATTCACTGATTGCAAGTTTATTTATACATCTTTATCATGTAGACACATCAGGAGATAATTCACTGATTGCAAGTTTATTTATACATCTTTATCATGTAGACATATCTAGAGATAATTCACTGATTGCAAGTTTATTTATACATCTTTCTCATGTAGACACATCAGGAGATAATTCACTGATTGCAAGTTTATTTATACATCTTTATCATGCAGAC
>NW_013897583.1:0-374 GCF_000517525.1 Limulus polyphemus
ATTAAATGAAATGGTCTTCATTCTTATCGATGATGCCTTTACATTTTACAATCAGGTTGTAAAGAAATCACTTGGCTTTGAAGCAAAAAACATGTCGATGTCCTCTTTAACACCTCTCATATTTGCATACGTTTTCCCATTAAGATGGTGTTGCAGCGAAAGAAAAATATAGTAATCTGATGGTGCCATATCTGGAAAATATGGTGTGGGAAAGAACTTCCCAACCGAACTCCATAATATTGTGTTGCGTCAAACGTGCCACATGTGGACATGTACTGTCGTGGATAAGAAGAACACCTTTCCAATTGATGAGTGAAGGGCGTTTCTGATGAAGAGCTTGATTTAAACGTTCCAGTTGCTAATTATAGATCTCT
>NW_013897584.1:0-258 GCF_000517525.1 Limulus polyphemus
CACCATTCTTCCACATCTTGTCTCATACTTATCCAGTAAAATCTGTGTCGTAGGTGACTCAATGTTTTCTTAACTCCGAGTTGTCTTCCTGTTACAGTATCATGGGATTGACGCAACACGACTTCCTGTAACTTTCTTGTTATAACCGTTTGTCAGGTCGTCACTTTCCCATCTCCGGAGAAGAATACCATCTTCAAGTTTCAACTGGTCCCATTGTGCCCAATAGTTCTTTGTCACAGGGCTTAGACTAGACACCTT
>NW_013897585.1:0-258 GCF_000517525.1 Limulus polyphemus
TATATGTTCTTGTAACTACATAAACGTCGTTGTATCACTTATATGTTCTTTGTAACTACTGTAGACGTCGTTGGTATCACTATATATGTTTCTTTGTAACTATTGTAGACGTCGTTGGTATCACTATATATATATATATATATGTTTTTTGTAACTACTGTAGACGTCGTTGATATCACTATATGTGTTTTTGTAACTACTGTAGACGTCGTTGATATCACTATATATGTTTCTTTGTACCTACTGTAGACGTCGTTG
>NW_013897586.1:0-258 GCF_000517525.1 Limulus polyphemus
TTGACAATGTGTTCATGACATCCACTCTCTATATTAATTTGTATGATGAGTAGTTACGGTTTGATTTGTTTTGAATTTCGAGAAAAGCTACAAGAGAGTTTTCTGGGATAGCCATCCTTACTTTAGCAGTAATTGACTAGAGGGAAAGCAGCTAGTCAACACCACCTTCTCTTGGGCTACTCTTTTACCAATGAACAGTGGGATTAGCCACAACATTATAACGCCCACAGAGCTTAAACGATGAGTATGTTTGGTGAT
>NW_013897587.1:0-256 GCF_000517525.1 Limulus polyphemus
TTAACGTAGCCATGATGTCTCTTTAGCAAGTTACCTAAGCCTAAATCCCATTAGATAATGTAGCCATGATGTCTCTTTAGCAAGTTACCTAAGCCTAAATCCCATTAGATAATCTAGCCATGATGTCTCTTTAGCAAGTTACCTAAGCCTAAATCCCATTAGATAACGTAGCCATGATGTCTCTTTAGCAAGTTACCTAAGCCTAAATCCCATTAGATAATGTAGCCATGATGTCTCTTTAGCAAGTTACCTAAGG
>NW_013897588.1:0-258 GCF_000517525.1 Limulus polyphemus
AATCATAAATTACTACATCAATACCATAGAATTCTACTATAATTTATCAAGCTTAGTAACTAAGCTTTATTTGGGTATAAGAAAAATATGAAATTTCGAGCAGATTAAAGACACAACCTACCTCATTGAAATCTTCGTTCCAAAGAAAGAAGTGGCAGAAGTAATGTTAGAAAAGCTGAGAAAACCACTAGGGGGACATGTCATATATAGAAGTAAGTTTATATAAAGGAGCATTTCCAAAAATGGAAAGAGGTGGGT
>NW_013897589.1:0-256 GCF_000517525.1 Limulus polyphemus
GAAATGTTGTTTTTATGTTTTCATTCAGTCCCATGTATGAGAAGTGATATCTTATATGTTTTCATTTAGCCCCATGTATAAGAAGTGTTATCTTGTATGTTTCCATTTGGCCCCATGTATAAGAAGTGTTATCTTGTATGTTTCCATTTGGCCCCATGTATAAGAAGTGTTATCTTGTATGTTTCCATTTGGCCCCATGTATGAGAAGTGATATCTTGTATGTTTCCATTTGGCCCCATGTATAAGAAGTGTTATC
>NW_013897590.1:0-426 GCF_000517525.1 Limulus polyphemus
ATTTGTTAGCGTGTTCAAACTTCTGGCTTTAAGATGAACCATTGTTAACGTGTTTAAACTTCTGGAGTTAGGATCAACATTTGTTAGCGTGTTCAAACTCTTAGTGTTTTACCAAATGCTTAAGAAAACACAATCAGTAAATAACACAAGTTTTTAACAAGGGTTTAAAACAACATAATTAGTGAATGATATAAGTATTTCAACAAGAGTTTAAAACAACATAACCAGTAAATAATATAAGTATTTTAACAATGGTATAAAGCAACACAATCAGTAAATAACACAAGGGTTTTAACAAGAGTTTAAGACAACATAATCAATGAATAATATAAGTATTTTAACAAGAGTTTTGAAACAACACAATCAGTAAACAATATAATTATTTCAACAAGAGTTTAAAACAACATAATCCGTAAATAACACAAG
>NW_013897591.1:0-300 GCF_000517525.1 Limulus polyphemus
GTCAGTTAAAGTCTGCCTAAAGCATTACTCTTCGAATACAATTTTCAGATTTTGCTGAAGATGAAATAAGTTATTTCGAAACGTTCGAACCTTCTAAATAAAATGTTTTATCAACCGTGTTCATTTTCATCATTACTGTCGTCTCGTAACGAAAGTGTTTGTGGCTTGGATCGAAAGTTAATGTTGTGTAAAGACAGGCCCCGGCATGGCCAGGTGGTTAAGGCGCTCGACTCGCAATCTGCGGGTCGCGGATTCGAATCCCCGTCCCACCAAACATGCTCGCCCTTTCAGCCGTGGGGG
>NW_013897592.1:0-258 GCF_000517525.1 Limulus polyphemus
AGTTCAATTACTCACTATCTTCACACACAGATTACATTACCGCGTCACGTTGTACCCCTCTTATATATACCAGCCTACCCTATATCTAGTAAGAACTAGAACATTCATGAATAAACAAGATAGTTCTAGAAACTAGAGGTCGCCACAGCAGTCATGTGACTCGCTGACGCAACAATATTTTATTTTTGTTATGAGCATTTACTTTTTAAAAGCTAGCTGCAAATCCAAATTTTTAGATTTTTTTCACAAAAGATGAGA
>NW_013897593.1:0-261 GCF_000517525.1 Limulus polyphemus
ATTATTATGTAACTTACAATATCTACTTTATGTATTATATGTTGTATTATTGATGTAACTTACAATATCTACTTCATGTATTATATGTTATATTATTGATGTAACTTACAATATCTACTTCATGTATTATATGTTGTATTATTGATGTAACTGACAATATCTACTTTATGTATTATATGTTGTATTATTAATGTAACTTACAATATCTACTTCATGTATTATATGTTGTATTATTAATGTAACTGACAATATCTACTTCAT
>NW_013897594.1:0-281 GCF_000517525.1 Limulus polyphemus
AAAATGAAAATAACCATTCCGAGTGACTGACATTTAAAGTAAATCATGATAGTCAGTATATTATAGTAAAATGAAAATAACCATTCCGAGTACCTGACATTTAAAGTAAATCATGATAGTCAGTATATTATAATAAAATGAAAACAATCGTTCCGAGTGACCGACATTTAAAGTGAATCATGATAGTCAGTATATTATAGTAAAATGAAAACAACCATTCCGAGTACCTGACATTTAAAGTAAATCATGATAGTCAGTAATATATAGTAAAATGAAAACAA
>NW_013897595.1:0-258 GCF_000517525.1 Limulus polyphemus
CATAACAACCTGAGAGAGAGACAGTGGAACATAACAACCTGAGAGAGAGACAGTGGAACCTAAAGATCTGAGAAAGAGAAACAGTGGAACCTAAAGATCTGAGAAAGAGAAACAGTGGAACATAAAGATCTGAGAGAGAGACAGTAGAACCTAAAGACCTGAGAGAGAAACAGTGGAACATAACGACCTGAGAGAGAAACAGTGGAACATAACGACCTGAGAGAGAGACAGTGGAACCTAAAGATCTGAGAGAGAGAC
>NW_013897596.1:0-258 GCF_000517525.1 Limulus polyphemus
GACACAAGTCTTTACTTCATAAAACTGGTTTATTCTTTCCGAATATAACTCTGCGATACACATAATCTCAATACTCGCGCTAAAACAAACAGTATCACGAGCGAACGAACGTTAACTTCAACGATACCCTGTGACTGCAGTTCAATTACTCACTATCCTCCCCACACATTACATTCCCCTCTTTTATATACCAGCGTATCCTATTTCTAGTAAATACTAGACCATTCGCCAAGATACGGGATCGTTCTAGAAACAAGA
>NW_013897597.1:0-258 GCF_000517525.1 Limulus polyphemus
AAACTGAACTATTTGTTGGAGAGGCATACAAACTAATGAGGAGACTGAACTACTTGTTGGAAAGGTATAAAACTAATGATAAGACAGAACTACTTGTTGGAAAGGCATAAAACTAATGAGAAGACTGAAGTACTTTTTGGAAAGGCATAAAAACTAATGAGGAGACCGAACTACTTGTTGTAAAGGCATAAAAATTAATGAGAAGACTGAACTACTTGTTGGAGAGGCATAAAAACTAATGAGGAGACTAAACTACTT
>NW_013897598.1:0-258 GCF_000517525.1 Limulus polyphemus
GACTAAAGTCAACAGTGGGTCATGGAACGATACTAGCTATTGGGTCTTATTTAACCCTGTCGGTCTTAAACAAACACATGTAGATATGTTGTAAATATATGAGTTAATTAACAAACTGGTTGCAACTAAAGTCAACAGTTGGTCATAGAACCATAATTGTTATTGGACCTATTTAATCCACTCGGACTTGAGGAAACCAATGAAGATATGTTGTAAATAAATGAGTTAATAAACACATTGTCTGCAGACTAAAGTCAA
>NW_013897599.1:0-255 GCF_000517525.1 Limulus polyphemus
AATACGGTCTTCCAAAAGTCCAAGAGACTTGGTAATCATATCACTTGCCCACTTCATTCGTCTGACTATGTTGGCAGGTCTTAATAAGGGCTTCCGTCTAGCTGCTTTGCAACGATAACCCAATCTGTGGAGAATCCGTTGAACAGATTTCGGGCTCATCCCACCAACGTTGGCCACTTCTGCAGTCGTTAATTTGGCATCCATTTCGATGCTCCTCTTGACAGCCCTTTTTGTCCTCTCCGATGGACCAGGACG
>NW_013897600.1:0-257 GCF_000517525.1 Limulus polyphemus
TGTTGTCCTTACAGGTGACTTACTCGACACCTAACAGCAGAGAGAAATTACTGTTGTCCTTACAGGTGTCCTGTTCGATACCTTACAGCAGAGAGAAATTACTGTTGTCCTCACAGGTGTTTGACTTGATACCTTACAGCAGAGAGAAATCACTGTTGTCCTTACAGGTGTCTTACTCGATACCTTACAGCAGAGAGAAATTACTGTTGTCCTTACAGGTGTCTTACTCGACACCTTACAGTAGAGAGAAATTACTG
>NW_013897601.1:0-447 GCF_000517525.1 Limulus polyphemus
GATCATACCCGTTGACTTACAACATAAGTTAGTATGTTGCATATGATCTTACCAGTTGACTTACAACATAAGCTAGTATGTTGCATGCGATCCTACCCGTTGACTTACAACATAAGTTAGTATGTTGCATGCGATCCTACCCGTTGACTTACAACATAAGTTAGTATGTTGCATGTGATCTAACCCGTTGACTTACAACATAAGTTAGTATGTTGCATGTGATCTTACCCGTTGACTTACAACATAAGTTAGTATGTTGCATGTGATCTTACCCGTTGACTTACAACATAAGTTAGTATGTTGCATGTGATCTACCCGTTGACTTACAACATAAGTTAGTATGTTGCATGTGATCTACCCGTTGACTTACAACATAAGTTAGGATGTTGCATGTGATCTACCCGTTGACTTACAACATAAGTTAGTATGTTGCATGTGATCTTACCC
>NW_013897602.1:0-258 GCF_000517525.1 Limulus polyphemus
GCTTATCTAACGCTAAAGATAAACCTTTGTTTTAGTTTTTGACGTGCTTATCTAACGCTAAAGATAAACCTTTGTTTCAGTTTTTGATGTGCTTATCTAACGTTAAAGATAAACTATTGTTTCAGTTTTTGGTGTGCATATCTAACGTTAAAGATAAACCTTTGTTTAAGTTTTTGACGTGCTTATCTAACGCTAAAGATAAACCTTTGTTTTAGTTTTTGACGTGCTTATCTAACGTTAAAGCTAAACCTTTGCTTC
>NW_013897603.1:0-258 GCF_000517525.1 Limulus polyphemus
TATAGTTAATTTCAACAGTCGCTCTATAACAAACGCTATAACTCACGAGCTCGACTTCAACAATACTCCGTTCAATTACACACTCTCTGACTACAGTTCAATTACTCATTACCTACACATTGTCCCGTCACGCCGTGCCCATCTTATATATACCAGACCATCCCCAATCTAGCAAATGCTAGGGCACTCCCGAAGGAACAGGATATTTCTAGAAAACGGGTGGCGTGATACTAGTCACGTGACCTCGCTGACGCAACA
>NW_013897604.1:0-258 GCF_000517525.1 Limulus polyphemus
GGTAACACGTGATGAGTTTCTAGAAGATTCACGAAGAGACGAGATGAACGCTTTTATAATATATAAGACCGTCAAGAAATGACGACAACAAGGGAATTGAAAGGCAGACAAACGAACAGAGATGTAACAAACTGAAGTCAGATTCGGGATAGAAAAAAAAAAGAGATGGAAACGAGAGGTGGCAAATCAAACTACAGCTTAGCAGATTTGATGGCAGGCAGTGTTACCTCTCTAGGTCGTTAGTTAATTTCTGAATAA
>NW_013897605.1:0-259 GCF_000517525.1 Limulus polyphemus
TGCAAGGTTGTGGGGACCAGTGTGGGTAACTATCGAGCTCATGTGCATGGAAAACAGACAGAAAGTATACTTGGCTGACATTGAAGACCAATGCATATTAGGATTGGACTATCTACTACGGAGGAAGTGTGTAGTTGATTTTGATAAAATGATGTTTGGGAACAACAAAGGCCAAGTTCCGGTAACTGTCAAAAGAGAGGTTGAGCTGATTGGGTGCCATCAAGCTGAAGTCAAGCCGACTGAAAGTGTTGATGATGGT
>NW_013897606.1:0-258 GCF_000517525.1 Limulus polyphemus
AAGACCCCATCTTAGCTTTTACAATAACACAAGACTCCATCTAAGCTTCTACAGTAACACAAGACCCCATCTTAGCTCTCACAATAACACAAGACCCTGTCTTAGCTCTCACAATAACACAAGACCCCGTCTTAGCTTTTACAATAACACAAGACTCCATCTAAGCTTTTACAATAACACAAGACTCCATCTAAGCTTTTACAATAACACAAGACTCAATCTAAGCTTTTACAATAACACAAGACCCATCTTAGCTTT
>NW_013897607.1:0-256 GCF_000517525.1 Limulus polyphemus
TCTAAATGAAGCATTAAACCTATGTATATAAAAACCTACAATTACAGGTTAGTCTAAGCGAAACATTATACCTATCTATATAAACATAAACCTACAATTACATGATAGTCTAAGTGAAGCATTAAACCTACGTATATAAAACCTACAATTACACGATAGTCTAAGTGAAGCATTAAACCTATGTATATGAAAACCTACAATTACATGTTAGTCTAAGTGAAGCATTAAACTTACGTCTATAAAAACCTACAATTAC
>NW_013897608.1:0-346 GCF_000517525.1 Limulus polyphemus
GAAGTATCAATGTATGTTGTCACGAACAAATATATTTGATATTTTAAATGTTATTTACGCTAATTTGTTTTGTTGTTGTTGTTTTTTGTCAAACACAGTATTCCTTACATACCGTATTGTTACGTCTCCGTTTGTTAATTAATGTTCCGTAACTTCGTTCCAACTGAAACTTTAGCGACACAAGTCCTTTCTTAAATAAAACTGGTTTATTCTTTCCGAATACAACTTTACGATACACTCAACTTCAACAGTCGCGCTAAAACAAACGCTATAACGAACGTTAACTTCAACAATACTCTCTGACTGCAGATCAGTTACTCACTACCTACACACACATTATTATTCG
>NW_013897609.1:0-258 GCF_000517525.1 Limulus polyphemus
CACATTATTGTTAAATCTTGTGTCTTCTTATTGACAGTACTCAGTATAGTTAAATCTTGTGTCTTCTTATTGACAGTGCAAAGTATCGTTAAATCTTCTGTCTTTTTATTGACAGTGCACAGTATCTTTAAATCTTCTGTCTTCTTATTGACAGGACACATTATTGTTAAATCTTGTGTTTTCTTACTGACAGTGCACATTATCGTTAAATCTTGTGTCTTTTTATGGATAGTACACAGTATTGCTAAATCGTGTGTC
>NW_013897610.1:0-325 GCF_000517525.1 Limulus polyphemus
CTTGTTATGATGTGATAAGATCAATACTTTTATTACCTTTATTAACTTGTTATGATGTGATAAGATCAATACTTTTATTACCTTTATTAAAGTGTAGTAACTTGTTATGATGTGATAAGATCAATACTTTTATTACCTTTATTAAAGTATAGTAACTTGTTATGATGTGATAAGATCAATACTTTTATTACCTTTATTAACTTGTTATGATGTGATAAGATCAATACTTTTATTACTTTTATTAAAGTTAGTAACTTGTTATGATGTGATAAGTTCAATACTTTTATTACCTTTATTAACTTGTTATGATGTGATAAGATCAATA
>NW_013897611.1:0-258 GCF_000517525.1 Limulus polyphemus
ACAATATTTAACGATATTCTGTACTGTCAATAAGAAGACACAAAATTTAACAATACTGTGTACTATCAATAAAAGACACACGATTTAGCAAGACTGTGTACTATCAGTAAAAGACACAAGATTTAGCAAGACTGTGTACTGTCAATAAGAAGACACAAGATTTAACGATACTGTGTACTGTCAATAAGAAGACACAATATTTAACAATACTGTGTACTGTCAATAAGAAGACACAAGATTTAGCAATACTGTGTACTA
>NW_013897612.1:0-283 GCF_000517525.1 Limulus polyphemus
CCTTGTGTTTCGTGGACAAGAACACAACGTTGTTCCAGGAAGATGTAGCACCGTGTCACACTGCTAGAAAATGGTATCCAGAAGTTTGCCCTATAATACACTTCTAATTGTTAGAACACTATTATTATACACTTCTAATTGTTAGAACACTATTATTATACACTCTTCTAATTGTTAGAACACTATTATTATACACTTCTAATTGTTAGAACACTATTATTATACACTTCTAATTGTTAGAACACTATTATTATACACTAACAATTAGAAGAACACTATTATT
>NW_013897613.1:0-258 GCF_000517525.1 Limulus polyphemus
CTTTACTGGCTCAATAAATGATGACTCTTACTGAACCATTACAAATCGTGTCTGTATTAGTCAACAAGCGACGACTCTTACTGAACCTTTACAAATCGTATCTATATTAGTCAACAAGTGATGACTCTTACTGAACCTTTACAAATCGTATCTATATTAGTCAACAAGTGATGACTCTTACTGAACCTTTACAAATCGTGTCTGTATCAGTCAACAAGTGATGACTCTTACTGAACCTTTACAAATCGTGTCTGTATC
>NW_013897614.1:0-257 GCF_000517525.1 Limulus polyphemus
GTTAAAAGGGTTCATTTGTGGAAAAAGAGAGGTTTCAAGGGCTAACTTGTTGATAGAAAAAATCAAAAAAAATATGACTGCAGTCAGGAAACACTGTTGTCTAGTACAGTCTTTGATCGAATCTTGAGTAATTATTTGACTAAATCTCACTGTTACTCTCGTTGCAATCAACATTATTGTTTATCAAAAATAGGATTTGAAATATCAGGTTATCAGAACTTTACAATACTACACAATGTTTCCTTTTATAACAATAT
>NW_013897615.1:0-467 GCF_000517525.1 Limulus polyphemus
CAAACAGTTGTAACTAAATTGAGGAATATGAATTGTTTATCTTGGGTTAAAGGTTATTTAATATTCGTTTCACTTTTATCCAATTAATTTTCTATGTAACTTGAATGAAATAAAGTTTGTAGAATATAATTTATAACATAAAAGTACAATTTAAACTTTATAAAGACAAGTATGGATTGACATATTTGTGACCTTGCTAGCTATAGTAATAAAGAAAATTTTAATTCTACAAATTGAATTGAAACAAGAAAGTCAAAGCTACAAAAACTTAGTTACTTAAAATTTAAAAACAAAATCCTATTTTGGCAAACCACTGTGATTCTGTTAATTTGAGCCAAAGTAGGGATAAAGTTTCTTAAATTTTTAGTAACTCAGTTTTTGTAGTTTTGACTTTCATTAAAACTTTCTATGTTTCTATAGCTGGTCAGGCTACGAGCAATACTTAGTGTGGGGCGCGCGTAAACCCG
>NW_013897616.1:0-473 GCF_000517525.1 Limulus polyphemus
ACATCAATAAAGGTCCTGATGCAGGTGTCAAATCTATGGTTGGAGAATAGTAACACATCAATAAAGGTCCTGATGCAGGTGTCAAATTTATTGTTGGAGAATAGTAACACATCAATAAAGGTCCTGAGGCAGGTGTCAAATCTATGGTTGGAGAATAGTAACACACCAATAAAGGTCCTGATGCAGGTGTCAAATTTATTGTTGGAGAATAGTAACACACCAATAAAGGTCCTGATGCAGGTGTCAAATCTATGGTTGGAGAATAGTAACACACCAATAAAGGTCCTGATGCAGGTGTCAAATCTATGGTTGGAGAATAGTAACACATCAATAAAGGTCCTGATGCAGGTGTCAAATTTATTGTTGGAGAATAGTAACACATCAATAAAGGTCCTGAGGCAGGTGTCAAATCTATGGTTGGAGAATAGTAACACACCAATAAAGGTCCTGATGCAGGTGTCAAATTTATGTTG
>NW_013897617.1:0-427 GCF_000517525.1 Limulus polyphemus
CTTGAAACTGAATAAAACAACAATAATGATACATTACATTGTAGAAATCTTGAAACTGAATAAAACAACAATAATGGTACATACGTTGTAGAAATCTTGAAACTGAATAAAACAACAATAATGGTACATACGTTGTAGAAATCTTGAAACTGAATAAAACAACAATAATAGTACATTACATTGTAGAAATCTTGAAACTGAATAAAACAACAATAATAGTACATTACATTGTAGAAATCTTGAAACTGAATAAAACAACAATAATGGTACATACGTTGTAGAAATCTTGAAACTGAATAAAACAACAATAATGGTACATACATTGTAGAAATCTTGAAACTGGGTAAAACAACAATAATGATACATACGTTGTATAAATCTTGAAACTGAATAAAACAACAATAATGATACATTACATTATAGAAAT
>NW_013897618.1:0-258 GCF_000517525.1 Limulus polyphemus
ATTTCAGGTAATATACGGTGTTTAACCCTTTTCGTATTTCAGGTAACACACAATGTTTAACCCTTTCCGTATTTCACTGTATTTCAGGTAACACACAGAGTTTAACCCTTTCCTTATTTCAGGTAACATACAGTGTTTAACCCTTTCCATATTTCAGGTAACATACAGTGTTTAACCCTTTCCATATTTCAGGTAATATATAGTGTTTAACCCTTTCTGTATTTCAGGTAACACACAGTGTTTAACCCTTTCCGTATT
>NW_013897619.1:0-412 GCF_000517525.1 Limulus polyphemus
ATTTAGCTGGAACACAACACTTCAATCCAACTTAATGTCCCCTCCATAATCTGGATGTGTATAACAAAATATGTATATTTAGCTGGAACAGAACACTTCAATCCAACTTAATGTCCCCTCCAGAATATGAATGTGTATAACAACATATGTATATTTAGCTGGAACACAACACTTCAATCCTACTTAATGTCCCCTCCAGAATCTGAATGTGTATAACAACATATATGTATATTTAGCTGGAACAGAACACTTCAATCCTTACTTAATGTCCCCTTCCAGAGTCTGCATGTGTATAACAAAATATGTATATTTAGCTGGAACACAACACTTCAATCCAACTTAATGTCCCCTCCAGAATCTGAATGTGTATAACAACATATGTATATTTAGCTGGAACAGAACACTTCAATCC
>NW_013897620.1:0-258 GCF_000517525.1 Limulus polyphemus
GCCCACCCTACGAAGAGTTGCCTGAAAATTTGTCAGAGTTCGTTAAAGTGTTATTGGAAAGGATGGATAATATTCACCATCAAGTGCATTCAAACTTGTAAACGTCTGCTGATTCCATGAAGCTATGTTATGATAAGAGATCTATTGAAGTCAGCTTTGTACCAGGAAACAAAGTGTGGTTGTATAATCCCAGGAAGACCAAAGGGAAGTCTCCTAAGTTGTCTTCTCCATGGGAAGGCCCATATGACATAGTGAATC
>NW_013897621.1:0-387 GCF_000517525.1 Limulus polyphemus
TTTTGTATGAACGTTCGTTGCATAGTTACGTATTTACATGCAAAATTCTTGATAATAGAAGGCTCAGAAACGCCAATAAAAGAGTAACATAAAATGACCACAAAAGTCGCAAAAAAAAGCGTATGTGTACTGCAGTGAAGCTCTTGGTTACTGATTGTTTTTCGATTTCTGGTTACCAGAGGGTCCTAAATTGATGATTCTTCACCACATTTGTTATGTAGGTACACTTTAACGTTGCGTAGTAATATGCAGAGTTTTACCTTCCTACTGTTTGTTTTAAAGGAGTTATGGAACGTTTTGCGTTTTGTACCAGTACGTCGTTCCATTTGGACGGATCATCTCCAAATTTTGTATGAACGTTCGTTGCATAGTTGCGTATTTACATGC
>NW_013897622.1:0-258 GCF_000517525.1 Limulus polyphemus
AGAAGGTTGGGTTGATATACTGCTTCTTGGTTAAACAAGAGTAACAGTGTAGGTTTCTTGATTTAAAGTAGACTACTGTTACGTTAGAAGGTTGGGATGATATACTGCTTCTTGGTTAAACAAGAGTAACAGTGTAGGTTTCTTGATTTAAAGTAGACTACTGTTATGTTAGAAGGTTAGGATGTTACATTGCTTCTTGGTTAAACTAAAGCTACAGTGTAGGTTTCTTGATTTAAAGTAGACTACTGTTACGTTAGA
>NW_013897623.1:0-258 GCF_000517525.1 Limulus polyphemus
TAGGAGTAACTCTAGTTACCGAATTTATAACCACCATACTCATATTTAGCCTTACTTGGTACAACTACTACATGAACACCTAGGTGTAACTATAGTTAATAAATTTTTAATCACCATACTCATCTTTATCCTTACTTGGTACAACTACTCCATGAAAACCTAGTTGTAACTCTAGTTACCGAATTTATAACCACGATACTCATCCTAGCCTTACTTGGTACAACTACTCCATCAACACGTAGGTGTAACTCTAGTTAC
>NW_013897624.1:0-259 GCF_000517525.1 Limulus polyphemus
TTTCGTATCAGTACTTCGTCAAATTTAGACGAATCTTCTTAATTTTTTTATGGAAGGTTCGTGGGAACGTTGCACATTTACTTACAAAATTCTAACTTTCTGGTATTAGTTTTACGAATTTTTTGGTGGTTTTTTGTTACTCTTTTATTGGCTTCCCTGAAAGCGAAAGTGTACTGCAGTGAAGCTTTTGGTTACTGATTGTTTCTCGATTTCTTGTTACCAGAGGGTCTTGAATTGATTGTTTTTTACCAAATATGGT
>NW_013897625.1:0-252 GCF_000517525.1 Limulus polyphemus
ACAGTGGTTGCGAGATCGATCAAATCGACCAAAAAGAAATCTTTGATAACTAATCTGGACATTATAAAGATTTCGCATGTGAAATTTGAAAATTTTCTAATGCATAAAAGTATTTTTAATCTTAAAATGAAAATTACTTTGCATGTTGGATAGGCAACATGCGAAAGAAAAAAAAAAAAGCACGAGAAAAACATTGCTTTACAAACGTTAAGACTTAATACAAAATTTGATATTTTGCATATGAAAGCATTG
>NW_013897626.1:0-258 GCF_000517525.1 Limulus polyphemus
TGGTCTTTTATTAAAGATGTTAGTTTATGTTGGATAGTAATGGTCTTTAATCAAAGATGTTAGACCATGTTGGATAGTAATGGTCTTTAATCAAAGATGTTAGACCATGTTGGATAGTAATGGTCTTTAATCAAAGATGTTAGACCATGTTGGATAGTAATGGTCTTTTATTAAAGATGTTAGACCATGTTGGATAGTATTGGTCTTTTATTAAAGATGTTAGACAATGTTGGATAGTTATGGTCTTTAATCAAAGAT
>NW_013897627.1:0-504 GCF_000517525.1 Limulus polyphemus
CACTAGTAGACAAAACTTCATCTTACAAACCCTTTTCTTTTAAATATACATGATGGTCATCACTTGAAGACAAAACTATCATCTTACAAACCCTTTTCTTTTAAATATACATGATGGTCATCACTTGAAGACAAAACTATCATCTTACAAACCATTTTCTTTTAAATAAATATACATGATGGCCATCACTTGTAGACAAAACTATCATCTTACAAACCCTTTTCTTTTAAATATACATGATGGCCATTATGATGGTCATCACTTGAAGACAAAACTATCATCTTACAAACCCTTTTCTTTTAAATATACATGATGGTCATCACTTGAAGACAAAACTATCATCTTACAAACCATTTTCTTTTAAATATACATGATGGCCATCATTTGTAGACAAAACTATCATCTTACAAACCCTTTTCCTTTAAATATACATGATGGCCATCACTAGTAGACAAAACTATCATCTTACAAACCCTTTTCTTTTAAATATACATGATGGCCATT
>NW_013897628.1:0-256 GCF_000517525.1 Limulus polyphemus
AGGAGAGAACGGTATGGTTTGTATAATCCCCGAGGAAGACCCAAAGGGTAAGTCTCCTAAGTTGTCTTCTCCATAGGGAAGGCCCATATGACATAGTGGATCGTCTCTCAGACGTGACTTTCCGGGTAAAATTTGGTCGGCGAGGTAAGCCAAAAGTGGTGCATGCCAACAGGCTTTGGCATTATCACGGTCCAGGACATTTCAGTTGGGACGAAGTGGACAACAGAAAAAATGACGCTGCTGCAGACGTGCCACC
>NW_013897629.1:0-258 GCF_000517525.1 Limulus polyphemus
AACAAATGATTCACGCGCTTGACTCAATTGTTGTCTCTATCTCTGTCTGCAATTCAATTCCATTGTTGCCGTCACTTCTTGGTGGTCGTATATACAAGAATACCGCATATCTAGTAAACACTCGAGGCTTCACGAAGGGACATGAATTTTCTGGAAGCTCATGACGTGTTACTAGCATCACGTGACTTCTGCTGTTGTAACAATACTTTAGATGTTGGATAATGTGACATCATACAGTCACAATTAATCATTCATTAT
>NW_013897630.1:0-257 GCF_000517525.1 Limulus polyphemus
ATAAGAATTTGATGGATCTAAACAGCAGCTCTATGGACCACAATTTGATGGATCTAAACAGTATCTCTATGGACTAGGATTTGATGGATCTAAACATCAGTTTTATGGACCAGGATTTGATGGATCTGAACAGTAGCTCTATGGACCAGGATTTGATGGATCTGAACAGTAGCTCTATGGACCAGAATTTGATGGATCTAAAGAGTAGCTCTATGGACCAGAATTTGATGGATCTAAACAGCAGCTCTATGGACCAG
>NW_013897631.1:0-258 GCF_000517525.1 Limulus polyphemus
AAATAACAAGTTTTATTAGTTTACAAACTAGTACATATACTTAACTAGATCTTGTACAGGTAGCATTCTGGTATTCATGGTTACATTATATGAACCTTTTGTGCTTTTGCTGCTGCAAATGCATCAATTAAACTATCAAAATTTAAGGTATTAAGTATGTCTTTCAATACTTAATATTGCTAAGTTACTAAGTCGTTCTTGAGTCATTGAGGTTCGGAAGTATGTAAGAATTAATTTCAGCTTGCTGAAGGACCTTTC
>NW_013897632.1:0-411 GCF_000517525.1 Limulus polyphemus
AAAAACAACTTTTCAATTTTATCTATTTTATCAAATGTTGATTTTAGTTTACTTTTTTGATCATCATTTGTTATTTTCTCCAATTTTCTCGCAACTGTATCAACATTATGAGGCGAGAAACCTCTATCTATTGCTACGTATTTGATAAATAACAGTTCATATTTTAATTCTTCTGGAAACATAAGAGTAAAAAGCTACCAATTTTTGTGACTTTAAATGACATTATTCTTGGTGATAACAGAAAAAGGTCTATGACAAACAGTAGTTTCTAACATTATTCTTGGTGATAACAGAAAAAGGTGATGACAGACAGTAGTTTCTGACATTATTCTTGATGATAACAGAAAAAGGTCTATGACAGACAGTAGTTTCTAACATTATTCTTGATGATAACAGAAAAAGGTCTATGAC
>NW_013897633.1:0-258 GCF_000517525.1 Limulus polyphemus
GTATTTGCCGAGATTGTAGTTGAATGAATCATAAGTGGACAGCATAGGTCGTAGGGGGCAGTCCTGTTTGTGTGGTTTACGAATGCTGTAGAGATGTGGTGTGCTTGAATCAGTTTTACGTAGATAAAAATAAAGATCGTCAGTAATTAAATTATCTTTTTTCATTTGTAATAAAGTTTTGTTTACTTGTTTTTCGTGTGTGTTTGTTGGGTTATTGGGGATGGCTTTGAATTTCTTTTTATCGGAAAGGATGTCGTT
>NW_013897634.1:0-258 GCF_000517525.1 Limulus polyphemus
CCAGGTGCCATCAAGCTGAAGTCAAGGTGACTGAAAGAGTTGATGATAGTGAAGTGGAACCAAATATAGATATTAAATCAAAGCAGGAGAAAGACCAAGATTTGAAGTCAATAATTGATTTTCTAAAAGCTTGGGAGAAGGTGTCTAGTCTAAGCCCTGTGACAAAGAACTTTTGGGCACAATGGGACCAGTTGAAGCTTGAAGATGGTATTCTTCTCCGGAGATGGGAAACTGCAGATGGGAAAGTGACGACCTGGC
>NW_013897635.1:0-255 GCF_000517525.1 Limulus polyphemus
AGTATATTCTTTTTGTGCGTTTTAGGAAGGCCATACATGCGGGAACGTTGTGAGCCGGTGAGCCTAATCCGGTCATAAATATCACGTGGTAAGGAACCTTTCTTAACCAGTTCTAATAAGCGTTTTTGTAACTTTCATTTCTATATTTTGGAAGCCACCTTTATTAAAACACATAAACCTGTCCTTTGTCGCCAAAAAGAATTCATTTACAATTTACACATACTTCAGTAGGTCTGTGACATTTCCTGATTGGCT
>NW_013897636.1:0-258 GCF_000517525.1 Limulus polyphemus
TACCGTTATAACAGACAACAAAATAAAGTTTAAGTAGGATTAAAATATCATTATGAAAGTCATTAAAATATAGTGTAAGAAAGACTAAAAATACAGCTATCAAAGTCGAAAATATCTTGTCTAAGAAGGTCTAAAAAGTCAGTTATGAAAGTCGACAAAATCGAGTGGACGAAAACTAAAAACATGTTTTCAAAGTCAAAAAAATCTAGTGGAAAACTGACTAAAAGGACTCTTATCAATTTCAACAAAATCTGGAGG
>NW_013897637.1:0-243 GCF_000517525.1 Limulus polyphemus
CTATGCACTCTTTAATTTGTAAATAACAAATTATCTTCCTTTATCTATAATATAATGTCACCATGCACTGTTTGAAATTAAAGAGTGCATGGTGACATTATATTAGAGATAAAGGAAGATAATTTGTTATTTACAAATCAAAGAGTGCTTGGTGACATTAGATTATAGATGAAGGAAGATAATTTGTTATTTACAAATGAAATGTAAATAACAAATTATATTTCTTCATCTATAATCTAATCT
>NW_013897638.1:0-333 GCF_000517525.1 Limulus polyphemus
ACGTTTCGATCAACCACTCCAAGTTCTTCTCTTCCTGTGGTCTAATAAGAGATAACAACATTATCTACTAGGACAGTTGTCTACATTTTTCAAGGACGTTTCGATCAACCACTCCAAGTTTCTTATTTCTTTATTTTTTTCTGGGCTATGACACGATGAGAGAATATCCACTAAATTATTTTTCTTCATTATTCTATAACGTTTCTATCATCTTCTCCACGTGATCTAATGTGGATTTATCGTCTTGTGTTTCGTACATATGGTTTATTATTCTGTAGATTTATCATAATTATGTTTAAAGTCAATAATCTGTTCTTGAGTTTAGTTTGTAAC
>NW_013897639.1:0-258 GCF_000517525.1 Limulus polyphemus
CACTTAGCTGTTGAGACTTTCACAATGGGGTTTTGTGGGCGTCCCTCAACACCAACCACTACTGGTTCCCCGAAGTTGACTTATTGGTAGTACTCTTCTTACGCTGGCTCCCCATATGTCCTTGCTCTCCACAGTTCTAACAACCTTTCTGGGTAGCAGCCTTTCCTGCTGTGGCATCTTTCCTGTGTTGAAGTTGCCGGCATTGAGCTCTCTTGTGCCCAGGTTGGTTACAGTGCCAGCAAAGTCCCTCAAACTTCT
>NW_013897640.1:0-257 GCF_000517525.1 Limulus polyphemus
CCCGCATATCAACACGACTGGAAGAAGGTGAATAATGAAACCGTGTATCTCTGTGCCCGCATGTCAACACGACTGGAAGAAGGTGAATAATGAAACCGTGTGTCTATGTGCCCGCATGTCAACACGACTGGAAGAAGGTGAATAATGAAACCGTGTATCTCTGTGCCCGCATGTCAACACGACTGGAAGAAGGTGAATAATGAAACCGTGTATCTATGCGCCCGCATGTCAACACGACTGGAAGAAGGTGAATAATG
>NW_013897641.1:0-258 GCF_000517525.1 Limulus polyphemus
AAACCTCTGGACTTTTGGAAGACCGTATGGTTTTCAGACGAATTAAGATTCGCTCAATTTTCGGACAGCGAAAGGATATGGGTCTGGAGAATGCCTCACCAAGAGTTTTGGCTCAACAAATTGCAGCCAACTGTGAAGCATGGTGGTTTCAGCGTGATGGTTTGGGGAGCTGTTTGGGTTGGTGGGAGATCGAGCTTAGTGGAGTGCGTTGGCAACACAAATTTTGCGAAGTACGTCAAAATATTGGAGGAAGGACTC
>NW_013897642.1:0-255 GCF_000517525.1 Limulus polyphemus
AAGCACAAACGTTTGTGATATATTTTTAACGGATGATGTCTTCCAGGGTAACTAGGTTAAAGTATTAATATAAATATTTTACTGTACGTCACATGGTCTACTAACTGTGGTAATCTAAGACAAATGTTTGTGATATATTTTTAACGGATGATGTCTTCCAGGGTAACTAGGTTAAAGTATTAATATAAATATTTTACTGTACGTCACATGGTCTACTAACTGTGGTAATCTAAGACAAATGTTTGTGATATATTT
>NW_013897643.1:0-258 GCF_000517525.1 Limulus polyphemus
TTGTGTTAGAGTTGGTATTGTTCATTATTTCCAGTCCACTGTGTTAGAGTTGGTAATGTTCATTATTTACAGTCCACAGTGTTAGAGTTGGTATTGTTCATTATTTACAGTCCACTGTGTTATAGATGGTATTGTTCATTATTTCCAGTCCACTGTGTTAGAGTTGGTATTGTTCATTATTTCCAGTCCACAGTGTTAGAGTTGGTATTGTTCATTAGTTCCAGTCCACAGTGTTAGAGTTGGTATTGTTCATTATTT
>NW_013897644.1:0-596 GCF_000517525.1 Limulus polyphemus
ATAACATTAGATGTCACGTCCCTTCTCCAAATCTTAGGTATCATTACAATATTAGAAGTCATATCTTTTCTCCAAACCTTAGCTATCATCACAACAATTGAAGTCACGTCCTGTCTCTAAACCTTGTATCTTGTATCTAAACCTTCGGTATCATTACAGCATTAGAAGTCATATCTTGTATCCAAACTTTTGTTATCATTACAACATTAGAAGTCATTTCTTGTATCCAAACCTTTGCCATAATCACAACACTTGAGGTCACGTCTTGTCTATAAACCTTGTATCTTGTATCCAAACCTTCGGTATCATTACAATCTAAGGTTTGGAGACAAGATATGACTTCTAATGTTTTAATGATACCTAGGGTTTGGATACAAGATATGACTTCTAATCCTATTATTGCAACATTAGAAGTCGTATCTTGTATCCAAACCTTCGGTATCATTACAACATTAGAAGTCATATCTTGTTTCCAAACCTTAGGAATTATTGCAACATTAGAAGTCGTATCTTGTATCCAAACCTTCGGTATCATTACAACATTACAAGTCATATCTTGTATCCAAACCTTAGTTATTATTACAACATTACAAGTC
>NW_013897645.1:0-965 GCF_000517525.1 Limulus polyphemus
TTTGGTCTAATAACTATTATTAACTAACCAACATGTAGTTAATATTAGTTATTAGACCAACATTTAGTTAATAATAGTTACTTCACCAACATTTAGTTAATATTGGTTATTAGACCATCATTTAGTTAATAGTAATTATTAGACCAACATGTAATAATAATAGTTATTAGACCAACATGTAGTTAATAATAGTTATTAAACCAACATTTAGTTAATAGTAGTTATTAGACCAACATTTAGTTAATAATAGTTATCAGACTAACATGTTAGACCAACATGTAATAATAATAGTTATTAGACCAACATGTAGTTAATAATAGTTATTAAACCAACATTTAGTTAATAGTAGTTATTAGACCAACATTTAGTTAATAGTAGATATTAGACCAACATGTAGTTAATAGTAGTTATTAGACCAACATGTAGTTAATAGTAGTTATTAGAACATTTAGTTAATAGTAGTATTTATTAGACCTTATTACACCAATATTTAATTAATTCTAATAACTATTATTAACTACATGTTAGTCTAATAACTATTATTAACTAAATGTTGGTCTAATAACTATTATTAACTACATGTTGGATTAATAACTACTATTAACGAAATGTTGGTCTAATAACTATTTTTAACTAAATGTTGGTCTAATAACTACTATTAACTAAATGTTAGTTATTAGACCTTAGACCAACATGTAGTTAATAGTTACCTACCATTAACTACATGTTGGTCTAATGACTATTATTAACTACATGTTAATCTAATAACTATAATTAACTAAATGTTAATCTAATAACTACTATTAACTAAATGTTGGTCTAATAAATACTATTAATTAAATATTGGTGTAATAACTACTATTAACGAAATGTTGGTATGATAACTATTTTTAACTACATGTTGGTCTAATAACTACTATTAACTACATGTTGGTCTAATAACTGCTATTAACTACATGTTGGTC
>NW_013897646.1:0-258 GCF_000517525.1 Limulus polyphemus
CCTTAATCACAGTTAAGGATATCAGGAAACCAAGGTGTAGAGCTAACTATTTGTCTTGTTGTAGGCCTAACATGCTTGGTTATGTAGTGAGAGTTTGAAAACAAGTCTTAATCTCAGTTAAGGATATCGGGAAACCAAGGTGGAGAGCTAATTGTTTGTCTTGTTGTAGGCTTAAAATGCTGAGTTGTATAGTGAGAGTTTGAAAACAAGTCTTAATCTCAGTTAAGGATATCAGGAAACCAAGGTGTAGAGCTAATT
>NW_013897647.1:0-477 GCF_000517525.1 Limulus polyphemus
CTTTATGATTTCAGTCATTTGCCGAAATGTTCTTAAGAGCATACCTCTCACAGACAGATTGTTATATGCCTTTTGGTACCATAGTTTACGATATTTTAGCACACATTAATGACCATTTTCATATACTCCACATTGGACAACAGAACTGTTACATGTAAGAACATACAATGAAAGTTAAAGTAATTCATTTCGAATTTGCGGTCAAAAATGTCAAAAACTGAAATCTCGGGTGAAGTCTATTTACCTCCATTCGTTCTTCGTGACGTCAGTTCATCGGAACATTCGTTCTACTTGACGTCAGTTCATATCGGAACATTCGTTCTTCGTGACGTCAGTTCACATCGGAACATTCGTTTTTCGTGACGTCAGTTCATGTCGGAACATTCGTTCTACTTGACGTCAGTTCATGTCGGAACATTCGTTCTACTTGACGTCAGTTCATATCGGAACATTCGTTTTTCGTGATGTCAGTTCATA
>NW_013897648.1:0-258 GCF_000517525.1 Limulus polyphemus
CGACCTCTTTGTTCCATACTGTATGTGAACTAACACCTCGGGGTGCCTGGTTACCCTTACCGATAATACGACCTCTTTGTTCCATACTGTATCTAAACTAACACTCGGGGTGCCTGGTTACCCTTACCGATAATACGACCTCTTTGTTCCATACTGTATCTAAACTAACACCTTGGGGTGCCTGGTTACCCTTATCGATAATACGACCTCTTTGTTCCATACTGTATGTAAACTAACACCTCGGGGGTGCCTGGTTAC
>NW_013897649.1:0-391 GCF_000517525.1 Limulus polyphemus
CACAAGATTTAACGATACTGTGTACTGTCAATAAGAAGACACAAGATTTAACGATACTGTGTACTGTCAATAAGAAGACACAAGATTTAACGATACTGTGTACTCTCAATAAGAAGACACACGATTTAGCAATACTGTGTACTATCTATAAAAAGACCCAAGATTTAACGATACTGTGTACTGTCAATAAGAAGACACAAGATTTAACGATACTGTGTACTGTCAATAAGAAGACACAAGATTTAACGATACTGTGTAGATAGTACACAGTATTGTTAAATCTTGTGTCTTCTTATTGACAGATTGCTAAATCGTGTGTCTTCTTATTGAGAGTGCACAGTATCGTTAAATCTTGTGATAGTACACAGTTTTTTATGGGGACACAAGATTT
>NW_013897650.1:0-256 GCF_000517525.1 Limulus polyphemus
TAGTAAGCTTCCTACTGTGGAGGATACCAATAACGGTAAGCTTCCTACTGTGGAGGATACCAATAATAGTAAGCTTCCTACTGTGGGGGATACCAATAACGGTAAGCTTCCTACTGTGGGGGATACCAATAACGGTAAGCTTCCTACTGTGGGGGATACCAATAACGGTAAGCTTCCTACTGTGGGGGATACCAATAACGGTAAGCTTCCTACTGTGGGGGATACCAATAACGGTAAGCTTCCTACTGTGGAGGAT
>NW_013897651.1:0-258 GCF_000517525.1 Limulus polyphemus
TCTTATTGACAGTACACAGTATCGTAAAATCTTGTGACTTCTTATTGAATGGACACAGTATCGTTGAATATTGTGTCTTCTTATTGACAGTACACAGTATCGTTAAATCTTGTGTCTTCTTATTGACAGTACACAGTATCGTTAAATCTTGTGTCTTCTTATTGACAGTACACAGTATCGTTAAATCTTGTGTCTTCTTCTTGACAGTACACAGTATCGGTTAAATCTTGTGTCTTCTTATTGACAGTACACAGTATC
>NW_013897652.1:0-258 GCF_000517525.1 Limulus polyphemus
GTGTACTGTCAATAAG
The DNA here is from genome assembly GCF_000517525.1 of Limulus polyphemus. Classification (NCBI taxonomy): domain Eukaryota; kingdom Metazoa; phylum Arthropoda; class Merostomata; order Xiphosura; family Limulidae; genus Limulus; species Limulus polyphemus. The sequence goes on from NW_013897652.1 coordinate 17, forward strand.
AAGACACGAGATTTAACAATACTGTGTACTGTCAATAAGAAGACACTAGATTTAACAATACTGTTCACTTCCGATAAGAAGACACAAGATTTAACGATACTGTGTACTATCAATAACAAGCCATAAGATTTAACGATACTGTGTACTGTCAATAAGAAGACACAAGATTTAACGATACTGTGTACTGTCAATAAGAAGACACGAGATTTTAACAATACTGTGTACTGTCAATAAGAAGACAC
>NW_013897653.1:0-258 GCF_000517525.1 Limulus polyphemus
AAACTATAATGGATACGAGTTTACTGAAGTGTGTATCTAAACTATAATGGATACGAGTTTACTGAAGTGTATATCTAAACTATAATGGATACAGGTTTACTGAAGTGTGTTTCTAAACTATAATGGATACAGGTTTACTGAAGTGTGTTTCTAAACTATAATGGATACGAGTTTACTGAAGTGTGTATCTAAACGATAATGGATACGAGTTATACTGAAGTGTGTATCTACTGTAAACTATAATGGATACGAGTTTAC
>NW_013897654.1:0-257 GCF_000517525.1 Limulus polyphemus
GGAGATTCTACTGTGAAAGACATAGGGCAAACCCCAGACCCGTATTAATGGAGATTCTACTGTGAAAGACATAGGGCAAACCCCAGACCCGTATTAATGGAGATTCTACTGTGAAAGACATAGGGCAAACTCCAGACCCGTATTAATGGAGATTCTACTGTGAAAGACATAGGACAAACCCCAGACCCGTATTAATGGAGATTTTTACTGTGAAAGATATAGAGCAAACCCCAGACCCATATTAATGGGGATTCTAC
>NW_013897655.1:0-424 GCF_000517525.1 Limulus polyphemus
TATATAATAACTGATACATGAATAGTTAGAATAAACACCAGATTGTTTTTAAATACCTATATTAACATCTTCATTCTTAAAAGCAGATATGACATTGACAGTAAACAAAATATATTATTGTGCAGTGTTTTAAAAATATTCTCAGTAATTTCAGCTGAGGCACAATTTGACTATCTTACCTTTATTATTTACAAAAAATACCTTTCTATCAATTTCACATAATTGTTTTCATGGATAGTGATGAAACCATCAACTGTAAAAAGAAAATATATTTTACCTAATATTCATGCCAACCTCGAGTACATATTGTTATTCCGGAATTGTATGATCTTTCATGATTTGTTTTCTTGACATTCAAAATTGATAAAAAGAACTTCATACTTCATTTCTAGCCCAGATAATTTACTGAAAAATATTAATCAAC
>NW_013897656.1:0-258 GCF_000517525.1 Limulus polyphemus
GAATGGTTCTATTGCTGTTGGTGTCATGAATCACTACAACAAGTCACACAGCTGAATGTTTCTATTGCTGTTGGTGTCATGAATCACTACAATTCACTCAGCTGAATGGTTCTTTCTCTATTGGTGTCATGAATAACTATAACAAGTCACACAGCTGAATGGTTCTATTGCTGTTGGTGTCATGAATCACTACAACAAGTCACACAGCTGAATGTTTCTATTGCTGTTGGTGTCATGAATCACTACAATTCACTCAGC
>NW_013897657.1:0-256 GCF_000517525.1 Limulus polyphemus
TTATTCAACAACTACAAGACACTTTTCCATCTGGTACATTTACTGGCTAATTATTCAACAACTACAAGACACTTCTCCATCTGATACACTGACTGGCTAATTATTCAACAACTACAAGACACTTCTCCATCTGGTACATTTACTAACTAGTTATTCAACAACTACAAGCCACTTCTCCATCTGGTACATATACCAGCTAGTTATTCAACAACTACAAGACACTTCTCCATCTGATACACTGACTGGCTAATTATTC
>NW_013897658.1:0-258 GCF_000517525.1 Limulus polyphemus
ACACCTCGTATATTTACTGTGGTGGTCATTCCTGATCCTCATGTAATTAAATCTGTTGTGTATACCTCGTATCTTTACTGTAGTGGTCAATCCTGATTCTCACGTAATCAGATCTTTACTGTATTAGTCATTCCTGATCCTCACGTAATCAGATCTGTGGTGTACACCTCGTATATTTACTGTGGTGGTCATTCCTGATCCTCATGTAATTAAATCTGTTGTGTATACCTCGTATCTTTACTGTAGTGGTCAATCCTG
>NW_013897659.1:0-256 GCF_000517525.1 Limulus polyphemus
GGCTAGTGTTTATTTCGGTAGAAAATTCAAAACAGAGACATTATAACATTAACGAAAACGCATCATGTCGCGTCAAAAGCTTAATAAAATAGAACTTTTGTTCATTAAGAGTAAATATAATCCGAAAGGTGGTGTTTATTGTGTAATAGACATCATGATCCGTTAGATGGGGGTGATTTCGGTTGAATAATCTTATATTTAAAGCCCTTCTTTTGTTTATTATACCTGAAGGAAGAAAAAAGAAAAATCGAAGCTC
>NW_013897660.1:0-256 GCF_000517525.1 Limulus polyphemus
GCAACTACCCAATTACATAAATAAAATCAGCAACCTACCCAATTACATAAATAAAATCAGCAACCTACCCAAATACATAAATAAAATCAGCAACCTACCCAAATACATAAATAAAATCAGCAACCTACCCAACTACATAAATAAAATCAGCAACCTACCCAATTACATAAATAAAATCAGCAACCTACCCAAATACATAAATAAAATCAGCAACCTACCCAACTACATAAATAAAATCAGCAACCTACCCAAATAC
>NW_013897661.1:0-260 GCF_000517525.1 Limulus polyphemus
AGTAAATAAAATACATAAACAAGTGGGATAGTTGTCATTCCGTAAATAAAATACATAAACAAGTATGATAGTTGTCATTCCGTAAATAAAATATATAAACACGTGTGATAGTTGTCATTCAGTAAATAAAATACATAAACACGTGTGATAGTTGTCATTCTGTAAATAAAATACATAAACACGTGTGACAGTTGTCATTCAGTAAATAAAATATACAAACAAGTATGATAGTTGTCATTCAGTAAATAAAATACATAAAC
>NW_013897662.1:0-258 GCF_000517525.1 Limulus polyphemus
GAGTTAGACGGTTTGGGATATTTTTCTGTTGAGTTTCACGGTTTAGGGATATTTTTCTGTTCAGTTAGATCGTTTCGGAATATTTTTCAGTTGAGTTAGACGGTTTCGGGATACTCTTCTGTTGAGTTTGATGGTTTCGGGATATTTTTCTGTTGTGTTAGACGATTTCGGAATATTTTTCTGTTGGGTTAGAAGATTTCAGGATATTTTTCTGTTGAGTTAGATGGTTTCAAAATATTTTTCTGTTGATTTAGATGG
>NW_013897663.1:0-258 GCF_000517525.1 Limulus polyphemus
GTGTCCACCCATCACCACAAATATATACTGTGTACACCCACCACCACAAATATATATAGTGTCCACCCACCACCACAAATATATATAGGGTACAACCACCACCACAAATATATCTAGGGTACAACCACCACCACAAATATATATAGGGTACAACCACCACCACAAATATATAGTGTCCACCCATCACCACAAATATATACTGTGTACACCCACAACCACAAACATGTAGTCTGTAAACCCACCACCACCTTCCACCAT
>NW_013897664.1:0-575 GCF_000517525.1 Limulus polyphemus
TTGAAACCACAACAATTCCATTCGATCCCATACCTGCTAGAACCACAACAATTCCTTTCGATCACATAACTGTTGGAACCACAACCATTCCATTTGATCACATAACCGTTGGATCCACAGCAATTCCATTCGATCACATAACTGCTGGAACCACAACAATTCCATTCGATCATATAACTGTTGGAACCATAACAATAATAATCGATCACTTAACTGTTGGAACCATAACAATAATATTCGATCACATAACTCATGGAAACAGTTATGCAATCGAATGAAATTGTTGTGGGGGAACCATAACAATTCAATTCGATCACATACCTATTGGAACCACAACAATTCCATTCGATCACATAACTGTTGGAACAACAACCATTCCATTCGATCGCATAACTGTTGAAACCACAACAATTCCATTCGATTCCATACCTGCTAGAACCACAAAAATTCCTTTCGATCACATAACTGTTGGAACCACAACCATTCCATTTGATCACATAACTGTTGGTACCACAACAATTCCATTCGATCATTTAACTGTTGGAACCATAACAATAATAATCGATCGCATAAAT
>NW_013897665.1:0-258 GCF_000517525.1 Limulus polyphemus
AATGTTCATGTATACTAATATAATATCTAGTTATTTAAAGTGACTCCTAATTATGTATAACATGTGATGTTTTTCATTTCCTGTTACATGTGTTTACAATAAACAAATAGTTCAACACTAGGATTCATTTAGTCCACTTAAACTCACCAGACTTCTAGCTGGGAAAAGAACACGTCACATCATCTTATTTAACTCTTAGTCAAAAACAGAACCATCAACTTATTTAGCATCTTAATAAACGCTCCTACTATTGAATTT
>NW_013897666.1:0-326 GCF_000517525.1 Limulus polyphemus
CGATAATGTGTACTTTTGTTAAATCTTGTGTTTTCTTACTGACTTGACAGTACACAGTATTGTTAAATCTTGTGTCTTCTTAATGACAGGACACATTATAAGAATACTTAAGATTTAACGATACTGTGTTGTTGATAAGAAGACACAAGATTTAACGATACTGTGTACTGTAAAGAAGAAGACACTGGATTTAACGATACTGTGTACTGTCAATAAGAAGACACAAGATTTAACGATACTGTGTACTGTCAATAAGAAGACACAAGATTTAACGATACTGTGTACTGTCAATAAGAAGACACAAGATTTAACGATACTCTGTAGTT
>NW_013897667.1:0-258 GCF_000517525.1 Limulus polyphemus
TTTGGCGTTATCATGGTTCAGGACATTTCAGTTGGGACGAAGTGAACAACAGAACAAATAACGCTGCTGAAGCCGTGTCACTTGAAAAAGCCAATGTCGAAGAAGAAACTGTACTCAGTTTTGAGAAGGGAAGTGGTGAAGCTCTTGATGAAGTTATTACCACTGATGTGACTGTTATCGACGATAGGACATTTCCTGATGAAGCAGATGAACCCCACGTGAAGCAGAAGCCAACGAGACGGAGACCTTCACTATCTC
>NW_013897668.1:0-258 GCF_000517525.1 Limulus polyphemus
AAAAAGGTGTTTCATTAAAATGAAGAAATATATGCTAATGAATACACAATTCATAATCTTAAGGCAAATGCGCCAATTCAGTGATACAAATAAGTGCCTCTTTTCTATAGATTAATGTGTATTAATTAATTAATTAAATGTATACGTCGTGTCATGAATCCAAGTTCATCTTCTAACGCCGCCCCCCCCCTGGCTCGGGCGAGGCCAGGTGGTTAGGGCGCTCGACTCGCAATCTGAGGGTCGCGGTTTCGAATTTTC
>NW_013897669.1:0-258 GCF_000517525.1 Limulus polyphemus
CAATGAACAATACACGTTCCTGTCTAACAAACATAGATTTTTAGATTTGGTTGTAGGCAATGAACAATACACGTTCCTGTCTAACAAACATAGTATTTTTAGATTTGGTTGTAGGCAATGAACAATACACGTTCCTGTTTAACAAACATAGATTTTTAGATTTGGTTGTAGGCAATGAACAATATACGTTCCTGTACTAACAAACATAGATTTTTAGATTTGGTTGTAGGCAATGAACAATACACGTTCCAGTTTAAC
>NW_013897670.1:0-260 GCF_000517525.1 Limulus polyphemus
ATTTCTTCAATTTTACAGTTTTTTCTTTCGCATCAGTTATAGAATAAACAAATAATAACTTTAAAAATGAGATTATTCAACCAAAATCCAAACATATAAAAGGCCACAACGTAATCTTATAAAATTAACTCCACCATTTGCATTGTTATCATTCTGGGTTAGCAAAGTTAATTTTTTTCTTCACCATTTCACAGGACATAACATTTTTCGTTAATGTTATAATGCCTCAATTTTCAGTTTTCCGTCGAAATAAGCACTAT
>NW_013897671.1:0-291 GCF_000517525.1 Limulus polyphemus
CAATAAGAAGATACAGGATTTATCAATCATGTGTAACCGTCAAAAAGAAGACAATAGATCTAACAATACTATGTACTATCAAAAAGAAGACAAGATTTAACGATACTTTGTACTGTCAATAAATAGACAAAATATTTAACAATACTGTGTCCTGTCAATAACAAGCCACAAGATTTAACGATACTGTGTACTGTCAGTAAAAAGACACAAGATTTAACAATACTGAGTCCTGTCAATAAGAAGATACAGGATTTATGACAGTACACAGTATTGAATAAAAAGACACAAGAT
>NW_013897672.1:0-258 GCF_000517525.1 Limulus polyphemus
AATACTGTGTCCTGTCAATAAGAAGATACAGGATTTATCAATACTGTGTACTGTCAATAAGAAGACACAAGATTTAACAATACTGTGTCCTGTCAATAAGAAGACAAGATTTACCAATACTGTGTACTGTCAATAAGCAGACACAAGATTTATCAATACCGTTTAATCTCAATTAGAAGACACAATATATAACAGTACTATATACTATCAAAAAGAAGACAAGATTTAACGATACTGAGTACTGTCAATAAAAAGACA
>NW_013897673.1:0-257 GCF_000517525.1 Limulus polyphemus
TCATCTTTGAGTGCTTGCCTTGGATTCAAATGTGCAATGCGCTTGACCAATCAGAGAGCTTAATGCAATTAGCATCAGTAATCGCCTAATTGGTATTTCTATTTTCATTTGGTACTCGGCAGTCTGGCATGTGCTTACTGTCAAGTTGGATGCGTCACCGAAAGCCGAGGTACCATATCTTAGGCCTCGGGAGCAAAATAGTTGTTTCTTCATTTTTCGTTCTATTTTTTCACCCCTTACGATATCTAAAGAAAAGA
>NW_013897674.1:0-258 GCF_000517525.1 Limulus polyphemus
ATATATCATGTATTGCCTTGTTTCTTATTATACGATGTCATGTTACGACCACGTAATCTCCGATTTTGACTATTGTTGTAACAAGGTTCTTTAAAGCAAAACTATCCTAAGACCATCTAATGACGTGTGTGACAGTGCTGAATATTGGTTTTGGATCAGTTGAGATACTAAATGTGCTGCTGTATGAGATTGTATGCTTCTATGGTGAACATTTAAGGCTATAATATTCAAAATAGTGTCCTGTTATTGTACATTCTA
>NW_013897675.1:0-257 GCF_000517525.1 Limulus polyphemus
CCAGATGGTGGAATAAGTCAGCAACAAATTTGGGAATCCCGCTTTCGACAGTCAACAGAATCAGCGTGCAGTTCGGGAAACACGGCAAGGAAACAACTGAGCAGCGTCTGGGTTGTCCTGGTCCATCGGAGAGGACAAAAAGGGCTGTCAAGAGGAGCATCGAAATGGATCCCAGATTAATGACTGTAGAAGTGGCCAAAGTTGGTGGGATGAGCCCGAAATCTGTTCAACAGATTCCCCACGGAAGCCCTTATTAA
>NW_013897676.1:0-257 GCF_000517525.1 Limulus polyphemus
GTCTTTTTGTGGATAGTACAAGTATTGCTAAATCGTGTGTCTTCTTATTGAGAGTACTCACTATAGTTAAATCTTGTGTCTTCTTATTGACAGTGCAAAGTATCGTTAAATCTTGTGTCTTTTATTGACAGGACACATTATTGTTAAATACTTCTGTCTTCTTATTGACAGGACACATTATTGTTAAATCTTGTGTTTTCTTATTGACAGGACACATTATCGTTGAATATTGTTTCTTCTTATTGACAGTACACAGT
>NW_013897677.1:0-256 GCF_000517525.1 Limulus polyphemus
CACTCATCTCAACATTTTATATTCTCATTATTGTTCAGTCATCTCAACATTTTATCATGTCATTATTGATCAGTCATCTCAACATTTTATCATCTCATTATTTGTCAGTCATCTAACATTTTATCATCCTATTATTTAACGGTCATCTAAACATTTTATCATCCCATTATTTATTAGTGTTCTCAACATTTTATCATCCCATTATTTAACAGTCATCTCAACATTTTATCATATCATTATTTATAGTCATCTCAAC
>NW_013897678.1:0-256 GCF_000517525.1 Limulus polyphemus
AAATCTTAGCCAGTGACTCATTCGCAGAGATGGTGGAATATGGAGAAAAACATTATCCACACGAGCAAATTGAGTACAAGGTTCAAGACTTCATGGGCGAGTGAGTTTTCTTTCTTTCTTTCCGAATTTGGTTAAAAATTTTGTCAAGAGACTGAGACTTTTTTACACAATTTTATTTACAGGAATACGCCAACCTTTTTTATAAGAAAACTAACACAATCCTGGAAAGATTTGGTTAAACCTTACGGTGTATGTA
>NW_013897679.1:0-258 GCF_000517525.1 Limulus polyphemus
ACTTGTGTCGCTAAAGTTTCATCGGAACGAAGTTACGGAAAGTTAATTAACAAACGGAGACGTAACAAATTGGTGTCAGAAGTGGGATAGAAAAAAAAGGAAGAAGAAAAGAAACAAGAAGAGAGACTACAACAGTGGCAACTAGAACAAGAAAGGAAACAGGAAGGAAGTATCCGCTAGTTGCAAGAAAGTCAGCAGCAACTACAGGAAAATACAACAACAAATGGCGAAGAGGTACAAATAGGAAAACAATACAGT
>NW_013897680.1:0-258 GCF_000517525.1 Limulus polyphemus
GCAAAAACCCCTGTCATTAACAGGTTAGATACAACGACACACTAAAGACTTAAAAATTCCTTGCCAAATATATGTTAAATACAACAAGATCTTAAAGACTTTCAACAACCCCTGCCATACCAGGTTAGATACAACAACATATTAAAGACTAATAACAATCCTTGTCAATTCCATGTTAAATACAACAAGAGATTAAAAATTTGTGAAAAACTCCTGCCAGTACCAGGATAGATAAAACACACATTAAAGAATTACAAC
>NW_013897681.1:0-257 GCF_000517525.1 Limulus polyphemus
TGTTTTCAGCTCGAGTTTGGGGCAAAGGCCCTGCAATGTCAACGGCTACTCTTTCCATAACTATATAATATTGGAGCATGTCCCTTATGCTTGGGCCCTTTTTAGCACAACATGTACTACAGGTCCTGCACCATTCTTCCACATCTTGCCTCATACCTATCCAGTAGAATCTGTGTCGTAGGTGACTCAATGTTTTCTTAACTCCGAGATATCCTCCTGTTACAGTATTGTGGGATTGACGCAACACAACTTCACGT
>NW_013897682.1:0-251 GCF_000517525.1 Limulus polyphemus
AGTACACATTATCGTTGAATATTGTGACTTCTTATTGACAGTACACAGTATTGTTAAATCTTGTGTGTTCTTATTGATAGTACACAGTAGTTTATAAATCTTGTGTCTTCTTATTGACAGTACACAGTATCGTTAAATCTTGTGTCTTCTTATTGACAGTACACAGTATCGTTAAATCTTGTTGTTCTTTTATTGACAGTACACAGTATTGTTAAATCTTGGTGTCTTCTTATTGACAGTACACAGTATTG
>NW_013897683.1:0-278 GCF_000517525.1 Limulus polyphemus
ATTGACAGTACACAGTGTCGTTAAATCTTGTGTCTTTTTATGGATAGTAAACAGTATTGCTAAATCGTGTGTCTCCTTATTGACAGTACACAGTATCGTTAAATCTTGTGTCTTCTTATTGACAGTACACAGTATCGTTAAATCTTGTGTCTTCTTATTGACAGTACACAGTATCGTTAAATCTTGTGTCTTCATATTGACAGTACACAATATTGTTAAATCTTGTGTCTTCTTATTGAAAGTACACAGTATAGTTAAATCTTGTCTCTTCTTATTGA
>NW_013897684.1:0-258 GCF_000517525.1 Limulus polyphemus
TGAGGAGAATAGCTCCGGCAAAGCAACAAGATATGGAGAAGGTCATGGATGGCCTAACTAAGGAAGGAATATTCGAGAAATCAGATAGTCCCTGGTCAGCTCCCGTCGTGTTAGTATAGAAGAAGTATGGGACCCAATGTTGCTGTGTGGACTTTAGGGCTCTTAACAGTATAAATGAAAGGACTCATACCCACTGCCAAGAATTGATGATACTCTTAATGCTCTAAGTGGAGCCAGGTGGTTTTCAACTTAAAGTCA
>NW_013897685.1:0-406 GCF_000517525.1 Limulus polyphemus
TGTGTATGGTCAAAAAAAAGAAAACAAGATTTAACAATACTGTGTACTGTCAATAAGAAGACACAAGATTTAACGATACTGTGTTCTGTCAATAAGAAGACACAAGATTTATAAATACTGTGTACTGTCAATAAGAAGACACTAGATTTAACGATACTGTGTACTGTCAATAATAAGACACAATATTCAACGATAATGTGTACTGTACAGTAAGAAAACACAAGATTTAACAATAATGTGTCCTGTCAATAAGAACGTCGTTAAATCTTGTGTCTACTTGTACTGTCAATAAGAAGACAAAGATTTAACGATACTGTGTACTGTCAATAAGAAGACACAAGATTTAACGATACTGTGTACTGTCACTAAGAATACACAAGATTTAACGATACTGTGTACTGTCAAT
>NW_013897686.1:0-258 GCF_000517525.1 Limulus polyphemus
ATTCGATTACTGATTTATTGATTAGTGGAAGAAATAAACACTGGTTACATGTCACAATATGTAAAACGACAACAACGTTTAATCTCAGTTACTCAGGTCTTTCTTTTAGCAACAATGTAAGTTATGGTTTGTGTTCTATAGCAACAATGTAAGTTATGGTTTGTGTTCTATAGCAACAGTGTAAGTTATGGTCCGTGTTCTATAGCAACAGTGTAAGTTATGGTTTGTGTTCTATAGCAACAGTGTAAGTTATGGTTT
>NW_013897687.1:0-258 GCF_000517525.1 Limulus polyphemus
AAACACCTTCTTTATGGAGTTTTCCCATATTCCTTAGATGTTTACGTATTGTTTTATGAGAGACATGTAATTTCAGGGCCATTTCACGAGTGTGTTAGCTTTGGGTTAGACTCAACAAGCGTCTTCAGAGTATCAATATCAATTCCAACATGTCGGCCCCTGTCATCACAGTTTTTAAAGCTAAAGTCACCAGAACAAAATTTGCTGAACCATCGTTGACACTTATGAACGTTCAAAACATTTCCATAGACTTCTTTG
>NW_013897688.1:0-260 GCF_000517525.1 Limulus polyphemus
CTTGCTGTGTTGGATGTGTTCTCATGCTTACAACCATGAAATGTGACTAGTTATACTGTTGTTATATGTTGATACGTGACTTGCTGTGTTCGATGTGTTCTCATGCTTACAATCATGAAATGTATAGTTATACTGTTGTTATATGTTGATACGTGACTTGCTGTGTTGGATGTGTTCTCATGCTTACAGTCATGAAATGTATAGTTATACTGTTGTTATATGTTGATACGTGACTTGCTGTGTTGGGTGTGTTCTCATGG
>NW_013897689.1:0-253 GCF_000517525.1 Limulus polyphemus
AAAACACAAGATTTAACAATAATGTGTACTGTCAATAAGAAACACAAGATTTAACGATACTGTGTACTATCAATAAGAAGACACACGATTTAGCAATACTGTGTACTATCAATAAAAAGACAAAGGTTTAACGATACTATGTACTGTCAATAAGAAGACACAAGATTTAACGATACTGTGTACTATCATTAAGAAGACACACGATTTAGCAATACTGTGTACTGTCAGTAAGAAAACACAAGATTTAACAATA
>NW_013897690.1:0-255 GCF_000517525.1 Limulus polyphemus
TCTCTCATATTACCGCTGACTTTCTCTGCCAGGCTTATATACTAACGAAGAGGGCATCTCGAACTTCCCTGATCATTCGAGAAACGTCACGTGACTTCCGCTGTCGTAACAGCACAACTGTACAATTAACCAATGAGAATATTGGGTTTCCAGGTTAGCGAATGCAGATGCTTTCTTTTCACATTTCTCTTAATTTGTTTATTGCATCTTGAAATCGAAAGTGTGTAAAAACTTTTGAAGAACATCTCGGTGTGT
>NW_013897691.1:0-257 GCF_000517525.1 Limulus polyphemus
TAAGAAGAGACAATATTCGACGATAATGTGTACTGTCAGTAAGAAAACACAAAATTTAACAATAATGTGTCCTGTCAATAAGAAGACACAAGATTTAACGATACTGTGTACTGTCAATAAGAAGACACAAGAATTAACCATACTGTGTACTTTCAATAAGAAGAAACAATATTCAACGATAATGTGTACTGTCAGAAAGAAAACACAAGATTTAACAATAATGTGTCCTGTCATTAAAGAAGACAGAAGATATAACG
>NW_013897692.1:0-256 GCF_000517525.1 Limulus polyphemus
TGTCTTCCTAATTCTGAGATGTCCTCCTGTTAAAGTATCATGGGATTGACGCAGCACAACTTCCCCGTAACTTTCTCAGTATAACCATTTGCCAGGTCGTCACTTTCCCATCTGCAGTTTCCCATCTCCGGACAAGAATACCATCTTCAAGCTTTAACTGGTCCCATTGCACCCAATAGTGCTTTGTCACGGGGCTTATACTAGACACCTTGTCCCAAGCAGGGCACGAAGCACTTGCTTTTAAAAAAATCAATTA
>NW_013897693.1:0-258 GCF_000517525.1 Limulus polyphemus
TTAACTTTTATGTATGTATGTATGCCATTAAGGTTTCATATCAAACTGTGGATTATAAATAAAATTTTTGTATTATACGTTAGTTAATTTCTTAATTGAAAAGTAAATATTAAAAAACACAAACCTAAACATCGATTTTTGTGTATCTTGTGGTATGCTGAATTCAAATTAGATGTTTGTGATGTCAAAATACAAAGTATATAGTTTTGTACAGATTAGAACTCAAATTACCAATATTAATAAGCTAGAATATAAAAT
>NW_013897694.1:0-258 GCF_000517525.1 Limulus polyphemus
ATCAATCGATCCAGCAACACTTATTGGAATCTGGCCTTTGTTGTTTCCAAACATCATTTTATCGAAGTTAACTACACACTTCCTCGGTAGTAAATAGTCCAATCCTAATATGCATTCGTCTTCAATGTCAGCCAAGTACACCTTCTGTCTGTTTTTCATGCTCATGAGCTCGATAGTTACCCACACTGGTCCCCACAACGTTGCATAATGTCCTGTCACACCACAGAGCTTCTGTATGGCTTCTGGTACTCCTTTGTG
>NW_013897695.1:0-258 GCF_000517525.1 Limulus polyphemus
CAACTGTTTAACACCACACTTCAGGATCAGCTGTTAACACCACACTTCAGGAACAACTGTTTAACACCACACTTCAGAAACAACTGTTTAACACCACACTTCAGGATCAACTGTTTAACACCACACTTCAGGAACAACTGTTTAACACCACACTTCAGGAACAACTGTTTAACACCACACTTCAGGATCAACTGTTTAACACCACACTTCAGGAACAACTGTTTAACACCACACTTCAGGATCAACTGTTTTAACACC
>NW_013897696.1:0-258 GCF_000517525.1 Limulus polyphemus
TATCTAGAAATGCGATATGTGGTTTAAGCCTCTTGTCCGTCAATAAATTAGCGTTAATTTTCGGACTTACAATGCTAAAATTCGAGGTATGATTCCTTGTTGTAACATTTGAATATCATCACATAAAAAAAATGACAGCAAAACATGATTATATCTTGTGATACTTCATCCATTGGCGTTTCAAGATTCAGCCTTATTTGTACAATTGTCAGTGACGAGTGTATCCAGTATTTTTCTTGAAGACGCTACTAGGGTAAT
>NW_013897697.1:0-258 GCF_000517525.1 Limulus polyphemus
GTTATTGACAGTACACAGTATTGTTAAATCTTGTGTCTTCTTATTGACAGTACACAGTATTGTTAATTCTTGTGTCTACTTATTGAAAGTACACAGTATCGTAAAATCGCGTGGTTTGTCAGTGATAGTACACAGTATCGTTAAATCTTGTGGCTTATTATTGACAGTACACAGTATTGTTAAATCTTGTGTCTTGTTATTGACAGTACACAGTATCGGTAAATCGTGTGGCTTGTCAGTGATAGTACATAGTATCGA
>NW_013897698.1:0-258 GCF_000517525.1 Limulus polyphemus
AACTCTCGTCCTAAACCTAGCCCTGTAGACTTCTGACTGATTTTAGGTTCCGTACCTGAGTTCCAGAGCCTCTACCAGTGCTCTATAGTTGTGTCTGTTGGCTGCTGTCAACTGTCCAAGTATTTCCAGTGGTTGTCCCTTCAAGCTCGTTGCCAGATGTACAGCTTTCTGCTCCTTTGTCCATTCATTCATCTCTGCCAGTAGCTCAAATTGTGCTCTATATGCTTCCCAGGGTGCTTTCCCATTGAATTCCTTTGG
>NW_013897699.1:0-511 GCF_000517525.1 Limulus polyphemus
ACAGTAGTGCTAAATCGTTTGTCTTCTTATTGAGAGTACACAGTATTTTTAAATCTTGTGTCTTCTTATTGACAGTACACAGTATCGTTAAATCTTGTGTCTACTTATTGACAGTACACAATATCGTTAACTCTTGTGTCTTCTTATTGACAGTACACACTTTAACGATAGTATCGTTAAATCTTGTGTATTCTTATTGACAGTACACAGTATTGTTAAATCTTGGGTCTTTTTATTGACAGTACATAGTATCGACTTATTGACAGTACACAATATCGTTAACTCTTGTGTCTTCTTATTGACAGTACACAGTATCGTTAAATCTTGGGTCTTCTTATTGACAGTACACAATATTGTTAAATCTTGTGTCTTCTTATTGAAAGTACTCAGTATCGTTAAATCTTTTTTCTTCTTATTGACAATACACAGTATCGTTAAATCTTGTGTCTTCTTATTGACAGTACACAGTATCGTCAAATCTTGGGTCTTCTTATTGACAGTACAAAGTATC
>NW_013897700.1:0-258 GCF_000517525.1 Limulus polyphemus
TACATAAAGCTACATTGTATGTTTACATTTTGGTAAACCGATACTTTCACATTAATATCTTACCAGAATTAAACTGTAAAATGGAGTTTAGATTGTACTTGTACTACATAAAGCTACATTGTATGTTTACATCTTGGTAAACCGATACTTTCACATTAATATCTTACCAGAATTAAACTGTAAAATGGAGTTTAGATTGTACTTGTACTACATAAAGCTACATTGTATGTTTACATCTTGGTAAACCGATACTTTCAC
>NW_013897701.1:0-258 GCF_000517525.1 Limulus polyphemus
AGGACCGTGTAGATAATAAGGGAACTGTAGGACGTGTAGACAATAGGGGAAACTATAGGACCCTGCAGATAATAAGGAAAACTGTAAGACCATGGAGATAATAAGGAAACTATAGGACCGTGTAGATAATAAGGAAACTATAGGACCGTGTAGACAATAAGGGAAACTATAGGACCGTGCAGATAATAAGGAAACTGTAGGACCGTGTAGATAATAAGGAAACTATAGGACCGTGTAGATAATAAGGGAAACTATAGT
>NW_013897702.1:0-258 GCF_000517525.1 Limulus polyphemus
ACAAAGAGGGTGGAAGTATTGTTAGAATTTAAGAGTAAAGTATGTTTACATTATCGTCTCAATGTAACAAAGAGGGTGGAAGTATTGCTAGAATTCAAGAGTAAAGTATGTTTACATTATCGTCTCAATGTAACAAAGAGGGTGGAAGTATTGTTAGAATTTAAGAGTAAAGTATGTTTACATTATCGTCTCAATGTAACAAAGAGGGTTGAAGTATTGTTAGAAGTTAATAGTAAAGTATGTTTACATTATCATCTC
>NW_013897703.1:0-257 GCF_000517525.1 Limulus polyphemus
CCAATTATTGGCTTCAAATCTTGATCTTTCTCCTATTCTGCTTTAATATCTTTACTTGGTTCCACTTCACCATCATCAACTCCTTCAGTCACTTTGACTTCAGCTTAATGGCACCTGGTTAGTTCAACCTCTCTTTTGCTGAAATGACAGCAGTCATTTTTGCAGGGTCTTTGACAAAGTCCATCGGCATTTCCATGAGATTTTCCTTCTCTATATTCAATATCATAATTATACTGGTCTATGTTTCCAATCCAACC
>NW_013897704.1:0-257 GCF_000517525.1 Limulus polyphemus
AGAAAAAAAGAAGATGGAAACGAGAATCGCCAAATCAAACTACTGCTTAGCAGATTTGATGGCAGCAATACAAGAACAGGAAAGAAACAAGAAGAACGAGAAAAGAAACAAGAATCTTGATTACAGGAGTGGCAAGAAAACCTGCAACAGTGGCAGCTCGAACAGCAAAATAAACAAGAAGAGAGATTACAGCAGTTGTTGGAGGAAAAGAAAGAAACAAGAAGAAAGGGAAAGGAAACAAGAAGATAGATTAGAAC
>NW_013897705.1:0-258 GCF_000517525.1 Limulus polyphemus
CGGTGAAGCTACCACTGATGTGACTGTTACCGACGATAGGACATTTCCTGATGAAGCAGAAGAACCCCACATAAAGCAGAAGCCAACGAGACGGAGGCCAGTGCGGAAGAAGATACGTCCTGTAAAATTAAGAGACTTTGTTGAATTGTAATTTTGTGTTTGTAATTCTGTACATTTAATCAAGTTATTGTTAATTGTTTATTGGTTTAATGTAAGTGGCTATTGTTCGGGATGGACAATACTAAGGAAGGGGCAGTG
>NW_013897706.1:0-258 GCF_000517525.1 Limulus polyphemus
GAATATTGTGGTGTGTTAGACACGTTTAGAGGATGAGTATTGTGGTGTGTTAGACACGTTTAGAGGATGAGTATTGTGGTGTGTTAGACACGTTTAGAGGATGAGTATTGTGGTGTGTTAGACACTTTTAGAGGATGGGTATTGTGGTTTGTTAGACACGTTTAGAGGATGAGTATTGTTTTGTGTAGACACGTTTACGGGATGAGTATTGTGGTGTGTCAGACACGTTTATACGATGAGTATTGTTGTGTGTTAGAC
>NW_013897707.1:0-259 GCF_000517525.1 Limulus polyphemus
CTATAATTAAAGATCTACCAGCTACTATCCATGTTTAATAAAAGACCTACAAGCCATTATCCATCTATAATAAAACACCTATCTCTCACATCCATCTATAATAAAAGACCTACCAGCTACTATCCATCTATAATGAAACACCTACCAGCCAATATCCATATATAATGAAAGACCTACCAGCCATTATCCATCTATAATAAAACACCTATCTGTCACTATCCATCTATAATAAAAGACCTACCAGCTACTATCCATATAA
>NW_013897708.1:0-258 GCF_000517525.1 Limulus polyphemus
AAGCCCCCTTACATTTCCCGCAGCTAAACCCTAATGCAGACATCTTCAGTCCTGTCAGAAGTCACATTCCAGACATGAGTGTCAGCAATAGGGGTGATTTAGTACGAAGGAAGCCACAGGAATTCGATGGGAAGCATAATGAGCACAATTTGAGCTTCTGGCAGAGATGAATGGATGGACAGAAGAGGAGAAAGCAGTATATCTGGCAACGAGCCTGAAGGGACAACCACTGGAAATACTTGGACAATTGTCAGCAGA
>NW_013897709.1:0-258 GCF_000517525.1 Limulus polyphemus
CATCTTTAGCCTTACATGGTACAACTACTCCATGAAACATAGGTGTAACTCTAGTTACAGAATTTATAACAACCATACACATCTTTAGCCATACTTGGTACAACTACACAATGAACACACAGGTGTAACTCTAGTTACAGAATTTATAACCACCATACTCATCTTTAGCCTTACTTGGTACAACTACTCCATAAACAACTAGGTGTAAGTTTAGTTACCGAATGTGTAACCCCACACTCATCTTTAGCGTTATTTGGT
>NW_013897710.1:0-599 GCF_000517525.1 Limulus polyphemus
AACTGTTTTGGTGTGGGATATTACACACATATAATCACTCAACTGTTTTGGTGTAGGATATTAAACACATATAATCAATCACTGTTTTGGTGTGTGATATTATACACATATAATCAATCACTGTTTTGGTGTGTGATATTACACACATATAATCACTCACTGTTTTGGTGTGGGATATTAGTGATTATATCTGTGTAATATCTTACAGCAAAACAGTTAGTGATTATATGTGTAGTGATTATATGTGTGTAATATCCCACACCAAAACAGTGATTGATTATATGTGTGTAATATCCCACACCAAAACAGTGATTGATTATATGTGTATAATATCCTACACCAAAACAGTGATTGATTATATGTGTGTAATATCCCACACCTGTGATATTACACACATATAATCTAACTGTTTTGGTGTGTGATATTACACACATATAATCAACCACTGTTTTGGTGTGGGATATTACACACATATAATCAACCACTGTTTCGGTGTGTGATATTACACACATATAACCACTAACTGTTTTGGTGTGGGATATTACACACATATAATCAACCACTGTTTCGGTGTGTGATATTACACACATATAACCACT
>NW_013897711.1:0-494 GCF_000517525.1 Limulus polyphemus
TTTGACAGGATGTTTTTGATTCTAGATAGAAGCGTTTTGAATGTTTGACAGGATGTTTTCTGATTCTAGATAGGAGATGTTTTGAATGTTTGACAGGATGTTTTCTGATTCTAGATAGGAGCGTTTTAAATGTTTGACAGGATGTTTTTTGATTCTAGATAGAATGCTTGACAGGATGTTTTCTGATTCTAGATAGGAGCGTTTTGAATGTTTGACAGGATGTTTTGTGATTCTAGATAGAAGACGTTTTGAATGCTTGACAGGATGTTTTCTGATTCTAGATAGAAGACGTTTTGAATGTTTGACAGGATGTTTTCTGATTCTAGATAGAAGACGTTTTGAATGTTTGACAGGATGTTTTCTGATTCTAGATAGAAGCCGTTTTGAATATTTGACAGGATGTTTTCTGATTCTAGATAGAAGCGTTTTAAATATTTAACAGGACGTTTTTTAATTCTAGATAGAAGCGTTTTGAATGTTTGACAGGATGTTTT
>NW_013897712.1:0-255 GCF_000517525.1 Limulus polyphemus
TTTATAGATCTCATGGCTTCACATGTGCGAATTTATTGTTTGTCAGCAATTCGTAGAAACAAATACTATGGTATTCTGTTTGATTTCACACCTCATTTAGCCCATCGTGTGCAATTGGCCCAAGTGATTCGGTTTGTTGACATTGACTTTAAGAAAAGTAGAAGTCAAAGAGTCATTTATTGACTTTATTTAGACAAAGGAAAAGGACGCTGCCAATATTGAGAAAACAATAAGTACAAAATTAGAAGCGGATGG
>NW_013897713.1:0-258 GCF_000517525.1 Limulus polyphemus
TGTCTGAACTAGTGATTTAAAAAGTGCGATTTATTACGGAACACTGGGTATCACTGACCAAAGAAAGATAAGATACTTGGTAGGATATAAAGACGGAGAAATGGAGAATCGTTCATCTGCCAATGACATGAGAGATGCTAAATATTTGTAAATATCTAAAGAAAGAAAGGATGTAAACCAGTGATAAAAATTCGAATGTTAAGTACTAACGAACGAAAGCTAAAACTATCTTCTGTTGTGACCTAAACAGATATAAAT
>NW_013897714.1:0-255 GCF_000517525.1 Limulus polyphemus
CAGAGGTGTTGTTTCCCTTCTTGTATTCAAACATCATTATATTCAGAATGTGTGTCTCGTCGTGTGCCATAACTATAAGGGATTAGAGTATACTAAATTTTATACATTATATAGGTTACACCAGGCCCGCCGACGGGGGGGGCAAAGGGGGCAACTGCCCAGGGTTATGCCTGGTTATGCCGTAAAGCCCGCAAAGCATCTTTAGGCTATATCTTCATTTAATGATAAAAACCATAGTTTTTGGAGTTACTTTGC
>NW_013897715.1:0-258 GCF_000517525.1 Limulus polyphemus
CGAGACAGGAAAAACCCAGGTACAGTATATCACCTAGACAAGTTTGACTACATCGAGACCGGAAAAACCCAGGTACAGTATATCACCTAGACAAGTTTGACTACATAGAGACAGGAAAAACCCAGGTACAGTATATCACCTAGACAAGTTTGACTACATAGAGACAGGAAAAACCCAGGTACAGTATATCACCTAGACAAGTTTGACTACATAGAGACAGGAAAAACCCAGGTACAGTATATCACCTAGACAAGTTTG
>NW_013897716.1:0-378 GCF_000517525.1 Limulus polyphemus
AGTATCGTTAAATCTTTTTTTCTTATTGACAGTACACAGTATCGTTAAATCTTGTGTCTTCTTATTGACAGTACACAGTATCGTTAAATCTTGTGTCTTCTTATTGACAGTACACAGTATCGTAAAATCTTGTGTCTTCTTATTGAAAAGACACATTATTGTTAAATCTTGTGTTTTCTTACTGACAGTACACATTATCGTTGAATATTGTGTCTTCTTATTGACAGTACAGAGTATCGTTAAATCCTGTTTCTTCTTTTAACGATACTCTGTACTGTCAATTAGCACAAGATTTTTGACAGTACACAGTATCGTTAAATCCTGTGTCTTCTTACAAGATTTAACGATACTGTGTACACTGTCAATAAGAATACAACA
>NW_013897717.1:0-259 GCF_000517525.1 Limulus polyphemus
ATAATATTTCTTTTACATGACAGAAAAATCATAAAACACTTCGGGGGTGTAGTGAAAAAAAAGAGATGAATATCAACGTTTCGGTTCACATTACGTTTCTTGCCACAACGATGAATCTGTCCCTAATATTTCTTTTACATAAGAGAAAAATCATAAAACACTTCGGTTCACACTACGCTTCTTGCCACAACGATGAATTTGTCCCTAATATTTATTTTACATGAGAGAAAAATCATAAAACACTTCGGGGTGTAGTGAA
>NW_013897718.1:0-255 GCF_000517525.1 Limulus polyphemus
AAGGTTAGTTGCTAATTTATTTTTAACCCCCCTTCTACTATGCTACTAACGGATCTGGATCCTAACCAACAAAAGGATAGTTGCTAATTTATTTTTAATCCTCCCTTTCTACTATGCTACTAACGGTTCTGGATCCTAACCAACAAAAGGTTAGTTTGTTGTTGCTAATGTATTTTTTAATTTTCCGTGTTTACCATTCTACTAACGGGTCTGGGTCCTAGCCAAGAAAAGGTTAGTTGCTAATATGTTTTTAAT
>NW_013897719.1:0-258 GCF_000517525.1 Limulus polyphemus
AAGTCTTAAGGTTTCTAAAGCAATGTTTTTCTCATGTCTTTTTTTTTTTTTCGCATGTTGCCTATCTATCATGCAAAGTAATATTCATTTTAAGATTAAAAATACTTTTATGCATCAGAAAATTTTGAAGTTTCACATGTGAAATCTTTATAATGTCCAGATAGTTATCAAATGTTTCGTAAGAAAAAACTATATTTTATCTGTTATTTTCAGTAATTAATCTCTGTACGGGTTTGGTGGATTTGACCCATCTCGCAT
>NW_013897720.1:0-256 GCF_000517525.1 Limulus polyphemus
CTTCTTATTGACAGTACACAGTATCGTTAAATCTAGTGTCTTCCTATTGACAGTACTTAGTATCGTTATATTTTCTGTCTTCTTATTGACAGGACACATTATTGTTAAATCTTGTGTTTTCTTACTGACAGTACACATTATCGTTGAATCTTGTGTCTTCTTATTGACAGTACACAGTATCGTTAAATCTTGTGTCTTCTTATTGACAGGACACATTATTGTTAAATCTTGTGTTTTCTTACTGACAGTACACAAT
>NW_013897721.1:0-283 GCF_000517525.1 Limulus polyphemus
TGACATCCAAAGTTACTAATTAATGATTAGATTTAGGTGATCGTACATGCTACAAACCATGACATCCAAAGTTACTAATTCATGATTAGATTTAGGTGATCGTACATGCAACAAACCATGACATCCAAAGTTACTAATTAATGATTAGGTGATCGTACAGGCTACAAACCATGACATCCAAAGTTACTAATTAATGATTAGATTTAGGTGATCGTACATGCTACAAACCATGACATCCAAAGTTACTAATTAATGATTAGATTTAGGTGATCGTACATGCTAC
>NW_013897722.1:0-258 GCF_000517525.1 Limulus polyphemus
TGTTGTTGTACAAAATAACGCTAAAGATGAGTTTCTTGGTTAAAAATTTGGAAACTAGAGTTACACCTAGGTGTTCGTGGAGTTGTTGTACCAAATAATGCTATCGATGAGTATGGTGGTTATAAATTCGGTAACTAGAGTTACACCTATTTGTTAATGGAGTGGTTGTACCAAAAAAGGCTAAAGATGAATATGGTGGTTATAAATTCGGTAACTAGAGTTACACTTAGGTATTCGTGGAGTTGTTGTACCAAATAA
>NW_013897723.1:0-256 GCF_000517525.1 Limulus polyphemus
AGTCAGGGAGTATTGTTGAAGTTAACGTTCGTTGTTATAGCGTTTTTTTTTGGCGCGAATGTTGAAATTAAGTGTATCGTAAAGTTATATTCAGAAAGAATAAACCAGTTTTATTTAAGAAAAAACTTGTGTCGCTAAAGTTTAGTTAGAAAGAATTTATGGAAAAATTAATTAACAAACGGAGACGTAACAAATTGGTGTCAGAAAGTGGGAGATAGATAGAAAAAAAAGAAGAAGAAAAAGAGAAGATGGAAAC
>NW_013897724.1:0-1041 GCF_000517525.1 Limulus polyphemus
AATACATGGTGAATCTAAGAAAAGCAATAAACTTTTCAAACACAAACAATGCATTCAAATATGATGCTTATTTAGAATCAGTTGTTTTGAGAAAACAGTAACGGACCACGTTATTGAAGCTCACTGGCTGATTGTGGAAAAAGATAGGGAATACATCAGATGCGTTGAGACTTCACCTGTTCAAAACATAGGGGAATATGTCTTTGAGAAGTTTAATATTTCGAAAAAGTCTATATTATTTTCAGCTGTGTCTCCTTCACGATGACCCCTCTGAGTTATTCTCTCAGGATCTTTGTGTGAATGGCCTAAAAATGCTAATTATACGCACCACAGTGTACGAGATGCCATTTTGGATATCCTGAGTGGTAAAATTTTGGATGAAATAAAAGAAGAAATAAGACAAGCTCAGTACTTTTCAATCTTGGTTGATGAAACTAAATACCTATAAAAAAAATAGCAGATGAGCTTGGTACTTCTGGAACTTTTGAATCATTAAAGCAAAGAAATTCTTTACCGTTTTTGAAGTCACTGATGAACTCGATGCAGAAGCGTTCAAGAATAAGTTTGCTTTTTAAGGTGTGTGTGTGTGTTTTGTTTTTGTGCGATCCATATTATGAAGCATTATCGTGATTCATGAGAAAGTGAAAACGACAAACAACTTCAGATAAATGTTTTTATTAATAAACGGTTAAAGTTTTCAGTGCTGATTGAAGGATGGATAAAACTGCAAATTAAATTATTTCTGGTCTATGAAGCTTTTATTTTAAATTAACTTTAAAAAACCATAATAAGTTGATTTTCCTTATTATCGGATTGTTTTATCATTGATAATAACAGCAATAGTTAGTTGAATACCGAAAATATGTAACACTTTATTAAATTGCTTTACAGTTGCACTAGAGATGAAGACGAAAAAGAAAGCAACAGTATAGAATTAGAAGAAGGTGAAACAGATGAAGAAGAACTGATGGCAATAGTAGAATTTATAAACTCACAAGAACAGCTAGTGAGTGTTTATTTTTCACTCAAGATAACAGTAGT
>NW_013897725.1:0-258 GCF_000517525.1 Limulus polyphemus
ATTTTGGTGAGTTTATTACAGTCGCATACAATAAATATGTACTTAAACATTCATTTTGGTGAGTTTATTACAGCCGTGGACAATACATATGCTCTTAAATACTGATCTTAGGGAGTTGATTACAGCCGCGGACAATATATATATACTTAAATATTCATCTTGGGGAATTGATTACAGCCGTGGACAATACATATGTACTTAAATATTCATTTTGGGGAATTGATTACAGTCGTAGACAATAAATATGTACTTAAACAT
>NW_013897726.1:0-257 GCF_000517525.1 Limulus polyphemus
AAACATACACTACGTACCAGAAAGTAGATCGACAAACATACACTACGTACCAGAAAGTAGATCGACAAACATACACTACGTACCAGAAAGTAGATCGACAAACATACACTACGTACCAGAAAGTAGATCGACAAACATACACTATGTACCATAAAGTAGATCGACAAACATACACTATGTACCAAAAAGTAGATCGACAAACGTACACTACGTACCAGAAAGTAGATCGACAAACATACACTATGTACCAAAAAGTT
>NW_013897727.1:0-473 GCF_000517525.1 Limulus polyphemus
CCCGTTACCCTCAGATTGCAAGTCGAGTGCCCTAACCACCTGGTCATGACCGGGCCCCCAAAAAAGAGGAAGCAAAGAATAGTACAATTGTACAAATATAGTTGAGAGATAGTCTAAAAAAAAGGAAACAGGGGAACTGATTACATAAAAATGAATAACAAAAGAGTAAATAAGGAACCTGGTATAAAAGAAACATATTCTGAATCATTTTTTCACGAACTAAGATTTAACTAACATTCACTCTGAAAAATTTAATCAAATGTTATAACAATGAAAGAATTAGCATTTTTATAGCATACAAAGTCTAATGTATTCTATCAATGCGCGATTATAGGGATCTGTAAAATTCTTATATAGTTAACACACATTTTACATAAACACTAAATAGTTTTTAATGTTTAGACCTAAACGAAAGTTTACAAGGCGATATATAACAAATATTTAGGAAAATCTGAATTAAAATTATATGATTT
>NW_013897728.1:0-257 GCF_000517525.1 Limulus polyphemus
AATTCATTTTTCGAAAATGTTTGCTCACAGACATAAGTTGTTCCAAACACTGATGCCACACCAGAGGCAAATTTCTTCAACTTTGAAAACTTATCATCAGGTAAGCAGCGATATAATTCAACAAGTTTTCCTTCTCTTTCAACAAGTCATTTGCTTGCAAATCAATGAGCTCCAACTGTAGTTCGACTGGCTCGTCATCAAGGTTACAATCAAACGGATTCTAGAACAGAAGAATGTCACTCTCAATTCTGTCGAAA
>NW_013897729.1:0-258 GCF_000517525.1 Limulus polyphemus
AGGTATTATAGAATGATATAATTTAGTTATGTTATAGATATGAGAGAATGATATAATTTTGTCATGTTATAGATATGAGAGAATGATCTAATTTTGTTATGTTATAGATATGACAGAATGATATAATATTATGTTACAGGTTTGATAGAATGATATAATTTTGTCATGTTATAGATATGACAGAATGATATAATATTATGTTACAGGTATGGTAGAATGATATAATTTTGTTATGTTATAGATATAAGAGAGTGATAT
>NW_013897730.1:0-440 GCF_000517525.1 Limulus polyphemus
AGTACTAGGCATATTATATACTAGTACTAGGCATATTATATATTAGTACTAGACATATTATATATTAGTACTAGGCATATTATATATTGGTACTAGGCATATTATATATTAGTACTAAGCATATTATATATTGGTACTAGGCATATTATATATTAGTACTAGGCATATTATATACTAGTACTAGGCATATTATATATTAGTACTAGGCATATTATATACTAGTACTAGGCATATTATATATTGGTACTAGGCATATTATATATTAGTACTAGACATATTATATACTAGTACTAGGCATATTATATATTAGTACTAGGCATATTATATATTAGTACTAGACATATTATATACTAGTACTAGGCATATTATATACTAGTACTAGGCATATTATATATTAGTACTAGGCATATTATATATTAGTACTAGACATATTATATACT
>NW_013897731.1:0-829 GCF_000517525.1 Limulus polyphemus
AACCAAAAGCTTCACTGCAGTACACATACGCTTTCAGAAAAGCCAATAAAAAGTAACATAAAACGACCACAAAAGATGACAAAATTATAATAGAAGGCTAGAATTTTGCATGTAAATATGCAAGTATGCAACGAACTTTCTAGAAAAATTTCGAGAAGATCCGTCCAAATGGAACGAAGTACTGGTACAAAACGCAAAACGTTCCATAACTCCTTTAATACAAACAGTAGGAAGGTAAAACTCTACAAATTACTACTTCCTAAATTGATGATTCTTCACCAAATTTGGTATGTAGGTACACTTTAACGTTTAGAAAGTTCGTTGCATATTTGCGTATTTACATGCCAAATTCTAGCCTTCTATTATCATTTTTGCTACTTTTGTGGTCGTTTTATGTTACTTTTTTATTGGCTTTTCTGAAAGCGTATGTGTACTGCAGTGAAGCTTTTGGTTACTGATTGTTTTTCGATTTCTTGTTACCAGAGATTACTTCGTTTCATTTGGACGGATCTTCTCGAAATTTTTTCGATGATTCTTCACCAAATTTGGTATGTAGGTACACTTTAACGTTGCGTAGTAATATGCAGAGTTTTACCTTCCTACTGTTTATATTAAAGGAGTTATGGAACTTTTGCGTTTTGTACCAGTGGTTACTAATTGTTTTTCGATTTCTTCTTACCAGAGGGTCCTAAATTCTGCAGTGAAGCTTTTTACACATACGCTTTCAGAAAAGCCAATAAAAGATCAACATAAAACGACCACAAAAGTGGCAAAAATGATAATAGAAGGCTAGAATTTTGCATGTAAATACGCAAGTATGCAACGAACG
>NW_013897732.1:0-277 GCF_000517525.1 Limulus polyphemus
GTTTCACCCGCTCCGGAAAGAAGAAGACTGGTTTGGTGGTTCGCCAGTTCTTTGTTGATGCTGTGGTTGTTTCACACGCTCCGGGAAGAAGAAGACTAGTTTGGTGGTTCGCCAGTTCCTTGTTGATGCTGTGGTTGTTTCACCCGCTCCAGGAAGAAGAAGACTAGCTTGGTTCGCCAGTTCTTTGTTGATGCTGTGGTTGTTTCACCCGCTCCGAGAAGAAGAAGACTGGTTTGGTGGTTCGCCAGTTCTTTGTTGAATGCTGTGGTTGTTTCAC
>NW_013897733.1:0-258 GCF_000517525.1 Limulus polyphemus
TTATGTTGTGATCCTAGCTAGATATATTGGATAATGACTTTAACTATTATGTTGTGATCCTAGCTAGATATATTGGATAGATGACTTTAGTTAATATAGGGGATTTATGATTTATAAAGTACCATGATTCACACCTTCTTTATTACAAATGGACAAGGTTTATACTGAAACAGGTCTTTAATATAGGGGATTTATAAAGTACCATGATTCACACCTTCTTTATTACAAATGGACAAGGTTTATACTGAAACAGGTCTT
>NW_013897734.1:0-258 GCF_000517525.1 Limulus polyphemus
TATTACCTATATAGGAGAGGGTAGATTCCTCAACAAGTTTTAAATAACTATTACCTATATAGGAGAGGGTAGATTCCTCAACAAGTTTTAAATAACTATTACCTATATAGGAGAGGGTAGATTCCTCAACAAGTTTTAAATAACTATTACCTATATAGGAGAGGGTAGATTCCTCAACAAGTTTTAAATAAATATTACCTATATAGGAGAGGGTAGATTCCTCAACAAGTTTTAAATAAATATTACCTATATAGGAGG
>NW_013897735.1:0-258 GCF_000517525.1 Limulus polyphemus
ACTCACAAATATGGCTTCTATAAATGGTTTATTGTGTCTACGGTCTGCTGTAGTACTCACAAATATGGCTTCTATAAATGGTTTATGGAGTCCACGGTCTGCTGTAGTACACACAAATATGGCATTTATAAATGATTTATGGTGTCCACGGTCTGCTGTAGTGCTCACAAATATGGCTTCTATAAATGGTTTATGGTGTCTACAGTCTGCTGAATTACTCACAAATATGGCTTCTATAAATGGTTTATGGTGTCCACA
>NW_013897736.1:0-258 GCF_000517525.1 Limulus polyphemus
AATAATATGTCCTGTCAATAAGAAGACACAAGATTTAATAATACAATGTACTGTCAATAAGAAGACACAATTTTTAACGATACTGTGTACTGTCAATAAGAAGACACAAGATTTAACGATACTGTGTACTGTCAATAAGAAGACACAAGATTTAACTATACTGTGCACTCTCAATAAGAAGACACACGTTTTTACAATATTGTGTACTATCCATAAGAAGACACAAGATTTAACGATACTGTGTACTGTCAGTAAGAA
>NW_013897737.1:0-259 GCF_000517525.1 Limulus polyphemus
GTACTGTCATTAAGAAGACACTAAGATTTAACGATACTGTGTACTGTCAATAAGAAGACACAAGATTTAACGATACTGTGTACTGTCAATAAGAAGACACAAGATTTAACAATACTGTGTACTGTCAATAAGAAGACACAAGATTTAACGATACTGTGTACTGTCAATAAGAAGACACAAGATTTAACGATACTGTGTACTGTAATAAGAAGACACAAGATTTAACGATACTGTGTACTGTCAATAAGAAGACACAAGA
>NW_013897738.1:0-256 GCF_000517525.1 Limulus polyphemus
CAGGACACACTATTGTTAAATCTTGTGTTTTCTTACTGACGGTATACATTATCGTTGAATATTGTGTCTTTTTATTGACAGTACACAGTATCGTTAGATCTAGTGTCTTCTTATTGACAGTACACAGTATCGTTAAATCTAGTGTCTTCTTATTGACAGTACACAGTATCGTTAAGTCTTGTGTCTTCTTTTGGACAGTACACAGTATCGTTAAATCTAGTGTCTTCTTATTGACAGTACACAGTATCGTTAAATC
>NW_013897739.1:0-859 GCF_000517525.1 Limulus polyphemus
AACAGCATGTCATAGTACATTACATCATAAGGTCATAAAGACACCGTGCATTCACTTGTCATATAAAATACTGTTCTAATTACATCAGCATGTCATTGTACAATACATCATAAGGTCAAAAAAGACCCCGTGTATTCACTTGTTATATAAAATACAGTTATAATTACAACATCATGTCATAGTACATTACATCATAAGGTCATAAAGAGCCCGTGTATTCACTAGTTATATAAAATATAGTTATAATTACAACAGCAAGACCTTATGATTTATTGTACAATGACATGCTGTTGTAATTAGAAGAGTATTTTATATGACAAGTGAACACATGGGGTCTTTATGACCTTATATTGTAATGTACTATGACCATACGGTCATAAAGACTCCGTGTATTCACTTGTTATATAAAATACAGTTAAAATTACAACAGCATGCCTTATGATGTATTATGCAATGATATGCTGTTGTAATTATAACTGTATTTTATATAACAAGTGAATACACGGGGTCTTTATGACCTTATGATGTATTGCACAATGACATTCTGTTGTAATATAACAGTATTTTATGTATTCACTTGTTATATAAACGGGGGTCTTTATGACCTAAAGGATGTATTGAAGTTTGGCATGATATTTTAATTATCACTGTATTTTATAAAACAAGTGAATACACGTGGTCTTTATCATCTTATGATGTATTGAAGTTTGGCATGCTGTTGTAATTATAACTGTATTTTATATAACAAGTGAATACACGAGGTCTTTATGACCATATGATGTAAGGTACAATGACATGATATTGTTAATTATAACTGTATTTTATATAACAAGTGAATACATGGGGTCTTTATGACCTT
>NW_013897740.1:0-385 GCF_000517525.1 Limulus polyphemus
CACAAGATTGACAGTTGAGAACTGAGAGTTTGATGCAACTCTGCACGAGATTGACAGGTGAGAACTGAAAGTTTACTGCAACTCTGCACGAAGTTGACAGGTGAGAACTGAAAGTTTACTGCAACTCTGCACGAGATTGACAGGTGAGAACTGAAAGTCTGATGGAACTCTGCACGAGATTGACAGGTGAGAACTGAAAGTTTGATGCAACTCTGCACGAGATTGACAGTTGAGAACTGAAAGTTTACTGCAACTCTGCACGAGATTGACAGGTGAGAACTGAAAGTCTGATGGAACTCTGCACGAGATTGACAGTTGAGAACTGAAAGTTTACTGCAACTCTTCACAAGATTGACAGTTGAGAACTGAAAGTTTGATGCAACTC
>NW_013897741.1:0-258 GCF_000517525.1 Limulus polyphemus
GTATATCCGAAAAGGACTCATACCCACTGCCAAGAATAGATGATACTCTTGATGCCCTAAGTGGAGCCAGGTGATTTTCAACTCTGGACTTAAAGTCGGGTTTCCATCAAGTGAAAATGGCTCAAGCAGATAAACCTAAGACTGCATTTAGTTATGGCCAAGATCTCTGGCAATACTGTGTGATGCCATTCGGGCTTAGCAATGCTCCAGCAACATTTGAGAGACTGATGGAAAGAGTACTGGAAGGCCTACAATGGA
>NW_013897742.1:0-273 GCF_000517525.1 Limulus polyphemus
GTCTCTCATTTTGTCTTTGCTCCATTGCATGCTGCAATAAGTCTTCTTTCTCCTTATGTCTCACTCCACTGTATGCTGCAATAGCTTCATGTCTCTTCTTTTTCTCGCTCCATTGCATGCTGCAATAACTTCTTGTCTCTCCTTTTGTCTCACTCCACTGTATGCTGCGATAACTTCTTGTGTCTCCTTTTGTCTCACTCCACTGTATGCTGCAATAACTTCTTGTTTCTCCATTTTTCTAGCTCCATTGCATACTGCAAATAACTTCTTGTC
>NW_013897743.1:0-258 GCF_000517525.1 Limulus polyphemus
AATTGATATAATACATGAACATACATTAGAATTTTATTTGTGATGTAGTAATTGATAAAATATATGGACACACATTAGAATGTTGTGCAAGTTACAATAATTGATGTAATACATGAACACACATTAGAATGTTATATGTGTACAAGTAATTGATATAATACATGGACATACATTAGAATGTTATATGTGTACAAGTAATTGATATAATACATGGACATACATTAGAATGTATTATGTTTTCTAGTAATTGATATAATA
>NW_013897744.1:0-257 GCF_000517525.1 Limulus polyphemus
TAGTATAAGAAAGGCTCAAATGACCTTTATCAAAGTCGATAACATCTAGTCTATGAAGGCCTAAAAAGACAGTTATGAACGTCGACAAAATCTAGTAGAAGAAGAACTAAAAACCCGTTATCAAAGTAAAAAAAATCAAGTGGAAAAAGGGCTAAAAATACCGTTATCAGAGTCGAAAATCTTGTCTATGAAGGACTAAAAAGACAGTTATGAACGTCGACAAAATCTATTAGAAGAAGAACTAAAAACCCCGTTAT
>NW_013897745.1:0-260 GCF_000517525.1 Limulus polyphemus
CTAACAATCAGAAACACTATTATAACCATCTAACAATCAGAAACATATTATAACCACCTAACAATCAGAAACACTATTATAACTATCTAACAATCAGAAACACTATTATAACCATCTAAAAATCAGAAACACTATTATAACCACCTAACAATCAGTAACACTATTATAACCATCTAACAATCAGAAACACTATTATAACCATCTAATAATCAGAAACACTATTATAATCACCTAACAATCAGAAACACTATTATAACCAT
>NW_013897746.1:0-795 GCF_000517525.1 Limulus polyphemus
GTCAATCCATTCTATAATGAATTTCCCACTATTATCAATTTATACAGATTACAGGAAATTACATCCTTTATTGATGACGCTGGAAAAAAATAAATGACTTGGCACAATAGATTGTATACATTATGTATGGTCATTTGAAAAGTCATTTATTCACACGGTAATAGTTTTTAAAGGAATTTTTGGAATATGCAGAATTGGGGTAAATAACTTATTCATGTGAATCATGTACTTAGACAACCTGTATAAAATACTAGCTAAAGATTCAGATTTGTATTTAATCATTCATTTCACAAAGTTATACCAATTTCAGAGAATTCCTCTCTTCATTTATGTCACTGTATAACTCATTTTTAGCTTTGTGTAATAAGTGTTCTTTTTAAGACATGAACTCGTTTTCAAGCCCATACAAAATCTAAGTACATTAAAAGGATAATTTAACAGAGGTAAAGAAAATCAAGTAAAAATTGAGTTCAAGATTACATGTAAGTAAGATTATATAACTGTAGATATATTTTAGTATATGCTAACAACTATAAAAATACTAAATACTTTTTTTCCAATAACCTGACATGCCAATCTAAGAATTTTTAATAATAATAATAAATAATCGTTAAAACTATGCTTACCCTGTAGTGATGGTGAAAATTTAAATAATTAAAATAACGTAAATTATATAGGTTGACAGTCAATAAAATATTATTTGGGTGAACCCTCAGGTCATTTAGTATGTATTGATCAAGTGCACTTCTGATCTATGTAATGTTTTCTAAGCCAGCTTGTTGAATTATTCTTTTC
>NW_013897747.1:0-258 GCF_000517525.1 Limulus polyphemus
GATTAAACTTTGGAATATTACAGATCCTTATTTATTAGAGATGGTTAAACTTTGGAATATTACAGATCCTTATTTATTAGAGATGGTTAAAATTTGGAATATTACAGATTCTTATTTATTAGAGATGGTTAAACTTTGGAATATTACAGATCCTTATTTATTAGAGATGGTTAAACTTTGGAATTTTACATACCTTTATTTATTACAGGTGATTAAACTTTGGAATATTACAGACCCTTATTTATTAGAGATGGTTAA
>NW_013897748.1:0-258 GCF_000517525.1 Limulus polyphemus
AAATGTTAAAGTTTAAAATGTTCCTACTGCAACTTTGAGTATTAAATGTTAAAGTTTAAAATATTCTTACTGCAACTTTGAGTATTAAATGTTAAAGTTTAAAATATTCCTACTGCAACGTTGAGTATTAGATGTTAAACTTTAAAATATTCCTACTGCAACATTGATTATTAAATGTTAAAGGTTAAAATACTTCTACTGCAACTTTGAGTATTAAATGTTAAAGTTTAAAATATTCCTACTGCAACGTTGAGTATT
>NW_013897749.1:0-469 GCF_000517525.1 Limulus polyphemus
CAGTATCGTTAAATCTTGTGTCTTCTTATTGAAAGTACACAGTATCTTTAAATCTTTTGTTATCTTATTGACAGTACACAGTTTTGTTAAATGTTGTATCTTCTTATTGAAAGTACACAGTATCGTTAAATCTTGTGTCTTCTTTTTGACAGTACACAGTATTGTTAAATCTTGTGTCTTCTTATTGACAGTACACAGTATCGTTAAATCTTGTGTCTTCTAATTGACAGTACACAGTATCGTTAAATCTTGTGTCTTGACACAAGATTTAACGATACTGTGTACTGTCAATAAGGGCAGTACACAGTTTTGTTAAATCTTGTGTCTTCTTATTGACAGTACACAGTATCGTTAAATCTTGTGTCTTCTTATTGACAGTACACAGTATCGTTAAATCTTGTGTCTTCTTTTTGACAGTACACGGTATCGTTAAATCTTGTTCTTTTTATAGATAGTATTGCTAAGTCGT
>NW_013897750.1:0-258 GCF_000517525.1 Limulus polyphemus
CAAGAAACAACATGACAATGTGTATATTAATAAAAGCAAGAAACAACACATGACAGTGTGTGTATTAATAAAAACAAGAAACAACACATGACAGTGTGTATATTAATAAAAACAAGAAACAACATGACAATGTGTATTTTAATAAAAACAAGAAACAACACACGACAGTGTGTGTATATTAATAAAAACAAGAAACAACATGACAGTGTGTGTGTATTGATAAAAACAAGAAACAACATGACAGTGTGTGTGTGTATA
>NW_013897751.1:0-258 GCF_000517525.1 Limulus polyphemus
CAGGCTAGCAAACTCTTGATTTAGTTACTACTAAGACTAATATAAATCATGATTTAGTAAGTGCAAATACTAGTGAAAACCATGATTTAGTAAGTACACAGGCTAGCAAACTCTTGATTTAGTTACTACTAAGACTAATATAAATCATGATTTAGTAAGTGCAAATACTAGTGAAAACCATTATTTAGTAAGTACACAGGTTAGCAAACTCGTGATTAGTTACTACTAAGACTAGTAGAAATCATGATTTAGTAAGTA
>NW_013897752.1:0-257 GCF_000517525.1 Limulus polyphemus
GTTTTGACAAGGTGATGACAAAACCTTGTTGAAATGTTGTACATTTGCTGTTATGTTAAACTTATATTAAAGTTTTTCTTCATTACCCATTGAAGCCGTCTCCAAGTGAGTTTCTCATCATCGAATTTAGTCTATATGCATTTAGATGATTACCAGTAATGGTTGCATTAAAAATATGGAATAAAAGATGAAGCTAAATCAATCTAGTTAATTTGCTGATAACATAATTAGCTAGTCTAGCCAGAACCTTGTGTCTG
>NW_013897753.1:0-258 GCF_000517525.1 Limulus polyphemus
GACTCGGTTTTGAGAAGGGAAACGGTGAAGCCCTTGATGAATTTACTACCACTTATTTGACTGTTACCAATGATAGGATGTTTCTTGATGAAGTAGATGAGCCCCACATGAAGCAGAAGCCAACTTGAAAGAGACCAGTACGGAAGAAGATACGTCCCGTAAAATTAAGAGACTTTGTTGAATTTTGATTTTGTGTTTGTAAATTCTGTACATTTGATTAAGTTATTGTTAATTGTTATTGGTTTAATGTAAGTGGTT
>NW_013897754.1:0-258 GCF_000517525.1 Limulus polyphemus
TGTACTATCAATAAGAACACACAATATTTAACAATAATGTGTACTGTCAATACGAAGACACAATATTCAACGATAATGTGTACTGTCAGAAAGAAAACACAATATTTAACAATAATGTGTCCTGTCAATAAGATGACACAAGATTTAACAATACTGTGTCCTGTCAATAAGAATTTACAATATTCAACGATAATGTGTACTGTCAGTAAGAAACACAAGATTTAACAATAATGTGTCCTGTCAATAAGAAGACACAAG
>NW_013897755.1:0-258 GCF_000517525.1 Limulus polyphemus
AATTTGAAGAACAGATTGATATTATACAAAACGAAATCAAAAGCGATTTTTAACGACTGTTTAAACTTCTCCTTTATCTTTTCTTCCCCATTTGTCATTTCAATTGAATATTCAATCAGAATGTGAATCGAAAAGCTAAGATGTTCGAGTAAGAATCGTTCTCGGTGATTCTACATGGTTCACATCAACGGTGATTCTACAGGGTTCACATCAACGGTGATTCTACAGGGTTCACATCAACGGTGATACTACAGGGTT
>NW_013897756.1:0-387 GCF_000517525.1 Limulus polyphemus
TAGTGGTGTTATTTAATCTACACGATCTAGTGGTGTTATCTGATCTACACGATCTAGTGGTGTTATTTAATCTACACGATCTAGTGGTGTTATCTGATCCACACGATCTAGTGGTGTTATTTAATCTACACGATATAGTGGTGTTATCTGATCTACACGATCTAGTGGTGTTATCTGTTCTACACGATCTAGTGGTGTTATTTAATCTACACGATCTAGTGGTGTTATCTGATTTACACGATCAATAGGTTTGACATGATGTATATGACCTAGAAGCTGACCTGAACTACACGATCAATAGGTTTAACATGATGTATATGATCTAGAAGCTGACCTAAACTACACGATCAATAGGTTTGACATGATGTATATGATCTAGAAGCTGAT
>NW_013897757.1:0-300 GCF_000517525.1 Limulus polyphemus
TTATTGATTGTACACAGCATTGTTAAATCGTGTGTCTTCTTATTGACAGTACATAGTTTTGTTAAATCTTGTCTTCTTATTGAAAGTACACAGTATCGTTAAATCTTGAGTCTTCTTATTGACAGTACACAGTATCGTTAAATCTTGTGTTTTCTTATTAACAGTACACAGTATTGTTAAATCTTGTGTCTTCTTATTGATAGTACACAGTATTGTTATATCTTGTGTCTTTTTATTGACAGTACACAGTATTGTTAAAAGAACACAGTATTGTTAAATCTTGTGTCTTCTTATTGACAG
>NW_013897758.1:0-271 GCF_000517525.1 Limulus polyphemus
ATCTTGTGTCTTCTTATTGACAGTACACAGTATCGTTAAATCTTTTGTCTTCTTATTGACAGTACACAGTATCGTTAAATCTTGTGTCTTCTAATTGACATTACACAGTATCGTTAAATCTTGTGTCTTCTTATTGACAGTACACAGTATCGTTAAATCTTGTGTCTTTTTATTGAAAGTACACAGTATTGCTAAATCGTGTGTCTTCTTATTGACAGTACATAGTTTTGTTAAATCTTGTGTCTTCTTATTGACAGTACACAGTATCGTT
>NW_013897759.1:0-256 GCF_000517525.1 Limulus polyphemus
TGACGTATTTATAGTCATCCAACTATCTGTAGCATCTGTTACAAACACTGGGATTGACGTATTTATAGTCACCCAACTAGCTGTAGTATCTGTTACAAACACTGGGATTGGTGCATCTGTAAAAAACATAGGGATATATTGTAACCAGCCAGTTGGTGAATCTTACACATAACAGAAAATAACACATATTTAAGTATCTGTCTACAGATTGCCTCACACGACGATAAAGTTTGTCGCGTATTTAGGTATCTGTCTA
>NW_013897760.1:0-258 GCF_000517525.1 Limulus polyphemus
GATCCCACTGTGATGTTTGTGATACCACATGCTACAGTTAGAGTTCGATCCTACTGTGATGTTTGTGATACCACATGCTACGGTTAGAGTTCGATCCCACTGTGATGTTTGTGATGCCACATGCTACAGTTAGAGTTCGATCCCACTGTGATGTTTGTGATACCACATGCTACGGTTAGAGTTCGATCCCGCTGTGATGTTTGTGATACCACATGCTACGGTTAGAGTTCGATCCCACTGTGATGTTTGTGATACCAC
>NW_013897761.1:0-258 GCF_000517525.1 Limulus polyphemus
AGCAAACCACAACCACAGAAATAATCAAAGCACATAAAACAACTACAACAGAAAATCCTACCACTACAATAAGACAAACTACAAAAGTTAATCCAACAACAACTAAATCGACCACAACCATGGAAGAAATTACAACCCCTAATCCAACGACAGAAGTTAACCCTACTAGAACAATGAGGCCAATAACAAAGTCTAAGCAAGCCACAGAAATTACCAAAGGAGGTAAAACTACTACAACAGAAAATCCAACCACTAAAA
>NW_013897762.1:0-258 GCF_000517525.1 Limulus polyphemus
AGGCTGTTGGAACTGTGGGGATCAAGAACATCTGAAAAGCCAGCAATAAGTCAGCTTCGGGAAACCAGTAGTGGTTGGTGCTAAGGGACGCCTACCAACCTCCATCGTGAAAGTCCCAACAGCTAAGTGTAAAATGGCAGTATCTACGTGACAGGGAAGCTGGATGGCCAAAGGTGCAACTTTATCATAGATTCCGCATCTCAGCAAACACTTGTGAGCATCAAAGTGCTGGATAACAAAGGAGTACCAGAAGCACTG
>NW_013897763.1:0-258 GCF_000517525.1 Limulus polyphemus
CATCTCCAAATTTTGTGTGAACGTTCGTTGCATACTTGCGTATTTACATACAAATTACTAGCCTTCTATTGTCATTTTTGCGACTTTTGTGGTCGTTTTATGTTACTCTTTTATTGGCTTTTCTGAAAGCGTATGTGTACTGCAGTGAAGCTTTTGGTTACTGATTGTTTTTCGATTTCTTGTTACCAGAGGGTCCTAAATTGATGATTCTTCTCCCAATTTGGTATGTAGGTACACTTAAACGTTGCGTAATAATAT
>NW_013897764.1:0-256 GCF_000517525.1 Limulus polyphemus
AAAACAATCGAAATGTTGGAGTTTATTTTATAAGAAGACGTCACGGCCTTTAAATATTCGGATTTTAATTGAATAATCTTATTTTAAAGTTATTCTTTGTTTACAGTTTAACTGAAAACAAAAAATTACATTAAAATCAAACGTAGCCGACGTTTTAATAACAGATTATAAAATAACTATTGGGAATTTTGTTGAAAGGACATCCATTTCAAAAGTCTTGAACTGAGAGCATCTTTGTATTAAAATATGAGGAAAA
>NW_013897765.1:0-258 GCF_000517525.1 Limulus polyphemus
CCTGAACTGCACGATGATTCTGTTGACTGTCGAAAACGGGATTCCCAAATTCCTGGAAATTTGCCACTGACTTATTCCACCATCTACTTGACCAACTATCCTTCCTCTAACAAAATCTGACAATTCAAGAGAACCATGAGTTCTAGGCATGTTGTAGCACAAGATAATTAGTGTGTGGACCATTTTCATTTATATAGTGCTCTGTGAACACAAATTAGTGAGCATAAATCAGTTAGATGACGAAAAATTAGGTGTCTT
>NW_013897766.1:0-258 GCF_000517525.1 Limulus polyphemus
ATGAGGCGAGATGTGGAAGAATGGTGCAGAACATGCAGTACATGTAGTGCTAAAAGGGGACCCCAGCATAAGGGATGCCCACCTTATGAAGAGTTGCCTGAGAGTGTGTCAGTTTGTGGAAGTGTTATCGGAAAGGATGGATGATATTCACCATCAAGTGGATTCAAACTTGAAAAGTCTGCTTTGTACCTGGAGACAAGGTATGGTTGTATAATCCCAGGAAGACCAAAGGGAAGTCTCCTAAGTTGTCTGCTCCAT
>NW_013897767.1:0-268 GCF_000517525.1 Limulus polyphemus
TCGTCTATTATTTTTACTTTAGAAATTACTACTGAACTACTATATAAGATCTTGATGAAAGAGAGTACTAATAGAAAGTCACTGGGTCGTCTATTATTTTTACTTTAGAAATTACTACTGAACTACCATATAAAATCTTGATGAAAGAGAGTACTAATCGAAAATCATTGGGTCGTCTATTATTTTTACTTTAGAAATTACTACTGAACTACTATATAAGATATTGATGAAAGAGAGTACTAACAGAAAGTCACTGGGACGTCTATTA
>NW_013897768.1:0-457 GCF_000517525.1 Limulus polyphemus
GTGTAAGTAGTGTGTACACCTGTATAAATAATTAATTAATTTGTAAGTAGCCGTTACACTGGATAAATAATTAATTATTTTGTAAGTAGCGGGTACACCTGTATAAATAACTAATCATCTTGTAAGTAACCGATATACCTGGATAAATAATTAATCATCGTATAAGTAGCGGGTACACCTGTATAAATAATTAATCATCGTGTAAGTAGCGGATACACCTGTATGAATAATTAATCATCTTGTAAGTAGCCGTTACAGATGATTAATTATTTATACAGGTGTACCCGCTACTTACAAAATAATTAATTATTTATCCAGTTTGTAAGTAGCGGGTACACCTGTATAAATAATTAATTAATTTGTAAGTAGCCGTTACACTGGATAAATAATTAATTATTTTGTAAGTAGCGGGTACACCTGTATAAATAATTAATCATCTTGTAAGTAACCGATATAC
>NW_013897769.1:0-258 GCF_000517525.1 Limulus polyphemus
CGCATGTCTCTTATGAAACAATACGTAAACATCTAAGGAATATGGGAAAACTCCATAAAGAAGCTGTTTGTGTGTCTCACGAACTCTCCGATGATCATCGTTTCCAACGTGTGAACGTTGCTTCGTCTCTTGTGGCGCGTAATGCGCGTGAACCATTTTTGGACATAATTGTCACCGGTGATTAAAAATGGATTCTCTATGCGAATATTAAACGCCAGAAACAATGGCTCAGTCCTTGACAAAAACCACTTCCGACCA
>NW_013897770.1:0-258 GCF_000517525.1 Limulus polyphemus
TACATAATAAAGATACATACACACTTCTACGTAAATAAAGATACATACACACTCCTATGTAAATAAAGATACATACACACTCCTACGTAAATAAAGATACATACACACACCTATGTAAATAAAGATACATACACACTTCTACGTAAATGAAGATACATGCACACTTCTACGTAAATGAAGATACATGCACAATAATACGTAAATAAAGATACATAACACACTTCTACGTAAATAAAGATACATACACACTCCTAGTGT
>NW_013897771.1:0-255 GCF_000517525.1 Limulus polyphemus
CATAATGATAGGTAAACCACACTATGAAAGTAAGGAAGAATGTAATGATACGAAAACCACACTATGAAAGTAAGGAAGAATGTAATGATAGGTAAACCACACTATGAAAGTAAGGAAGAACATAATGATAGGTAAACCACACTATGAAATTAAAGAAGAATGTAACAACATGTGAACCACACTATGAAATAAGGAAGAATGTAACAACATGTGAACCACACTATGAAAGTAAGGAAGAACGTAATGATAGGTAAA
>NW_013897772.1:0-258 GCF_000517525.1 Limulus polyphemus
ATGATATAATCACTACATTAATGTTGTAGTACAAACATAATACACTAGTATATACCACAACATTATCACTATAATTATGATATAATTAATTCATGAATGTTGTAGTACAAACATAATATACTTGTATAACCACAACAGTACCTTTATAATTAGGGTATAATCACTATATTAATGTTGTAGTACAAACATAGTACACTAGTATGACCACAACAATACCACTATATTTATGATATATTCATTACATGCATGTTGTAGTAT
>NW_013897773.1:0-259 GCF_000517525.1 Limulus polyphemus
ACAGTGTTGTTAAATCTTAGTCTTCTTATTGACAGTACCCAGTATCGTTAAATCTTGTGTCTTCTTATTGAAAGTACACAGTATTGTTAAATCGTGTGTGTTCTTATTGATAGTACACAGTATTGCTAAATCGTATGTCATCTTATTGACAGTACACGGTTTTCTAAAATATTGTGTCTTCTTATTGAAAGTACACATTATCGTTAAATCTTGTGTCTTCTTTTTGACAGTACACAGTATCGTTAAATCTTGTGTCTTC
>NW_013897774.1:0-258 GCF_000517525.1 Limulus polyphemus
AGTTAATTGTATATTATTACTTAACTTGAAGAAAGTTAGATGTATGTTATTAGTTAACTTGAAGAAAGTTAATTGCATGTTAGTAGTTAATTTGAAGAAAGTTAATTTTATAATATTAGTTAACTTGAAGAAAGTTAATTGTAATATAATAGTTATCTTGAAGTAAGTTAATTGTATGGTATTAGTTAACTTGAAGAAAGTTAATTGTATGTTTCTAGTTAACTTGAAGAAAGTTAATTGTATGTAATTAGTTAACTT
>NW_013897775.1:0-258 GCF_000517525.1 Limulus polyphemus
AAAGACTAAAAATACCGCTATCAAAGTCAAAAATATCTAGTCTAAGAAAGCCTAAAAAGTCAGTTATGAAAGTCGACCAAATCGAGTGGAAGAAAACTAAAAACATGTTTTCAAAGTCAATAAAATCTAGAGAAAAACGACTAAAAGGAACCTTATCAATGTCAACAAAATGTGGAGGAAGGAAGACTAAAACACCGTTTATAACAGTCGACAAAATATAGTGGAAAACTGACTAAAACGACCCATATCAATGTCAAC
>NW_013897776.1:0-257 GCF_000517525.1 Limulus polyphemus
CTGAATGTATGCAGACATAATATTGTTGGCCATGTGAGACGTGAGTTATAGCATTGTTATAGAACGACTGTTGAAATTAAGTGTATCGTAAAGGTGTATTCGGAAAGAATAAACCAGTTTTATTGAAGAAAGGACTTTTGTTGCTAAAGTTTCGTCGGAACGAATTTACGGAAAATTAACTAACGACTGGAGGCGTAACAATATATATATATATATATATGATAGCCAGTAATTGAAATAGCTAACATACTATTGTT
>NW_013897777.1:0-258 GCF_000517525.1 Limulus polyphemus
TGTTTTAAAAAATTTGTGAAAAAACATGGGCTCTAGCCTTTGGTTTTTGGTGAAAATATGAATTTTTTTGGAAAATGGAAAAAAGTGTTTTTTTGACGCAAAATTAATAGAATAATATCCGATAGTGCTTATTTCGTCGGAAAACTCAAAATTGAAACATTATAGCATTGACAAAAACATTATGTCACTATAAAAGCTAAAAAAATTGAACTCTCACTAACCCAGAGTAAAAACAATCCAAAAGGTTGAATTTATTTG
>NW_013897778.1:0-257 GCF_000517525.1 Limulus polyphemus
GAGAGAGAGAGAGAGAGAGAGTAAACGTTTTTTAGTAGTAGCTGTCAAAGACTCCGAAAATACTTAAACTTAATCCTGATGATGACAAAACCTTGTCGAAACGTTGTACATTTGCTGTTATATTTAAAGTTTTTCTTCATTACCCATTCAAGCCGTCTCCAGCCATTATTTTCTGTACTTTGTTTTTACATTCACAATCTCAGCCCAAGCATTTACATTTTAATTTTACTGCAAACGCAACATATTGTTTTAAAGTA
>NW_013897779.1:0-412 GCF_000517525.1 Limulus polyphemus
CTATATATGTATACATATATATAGATCTATCAATCTAAATGTTTAATCACAAGTTTTTGTTTACCATATTTTAATCAGAAATTTCTATTTACCTCATATATATATCGTTGTGATTTTCTAATAAGAAGTTTTTATTTACCATCTATATATATATATCGATCTAAATGTTTAATCACATGTTTTATTTACCATATATATATATCGATGTGAATGTTTAATCAGAAGTTTTATTTACCATATATATATATCGTTGAGAGTGTTTATCAGAAGTTTTTATTTATCATATATATATCGTTGTGAATTTTTAATCAGAAGTTTTTATTTACCATATATATATGTATATATCGTTGTAAATGTTTACTCAGAAGTTTTTAGTTTACCATATATATATATATATCGTTGAGAAATTTTA
>NW_013897780.1:0-258 GCF_000517525.1 Limulus polyphemus
GACCCCGTGTATTAACTTGTTATATAAAATATAGTTATATTTACAACAGCATGTCATTGTACAATACATCATAAGGTCATAAAGACCCCGAGTGTTCACTTGTTATATAAAATACAGTTATAATTAGAACAGCATGCCATTGTACAATACATCATAAGGTCATTAAGACCCCTTGTATTCACTTGTTATATAAAATACAGTTATAATTACAACAGCATGTCGTAGTACAATACACCATAAGGTCATAAAGACCCCGTG
>NW_013897781.1:0-256 GCF_000517525.1 Limulus polyphemus
TAGATAGTGATGAGTTGGCCGATGCGTTTCGAATGCGTTCTGCATCCTTTATCAAGGCTGAATGTTGTGTGAATTGTGATTACTGTTGGTGGATATTTATAGGTATGGGTAAGCAGGTGGTGGTATCTAGCTCGTGGAAGGCGTTAATTGGTGGAGTGTTGTATTGTGGCTTGGGGGTTTCTTGACAGGGTTGTGGTAGTCATTCCGATGTAAGACGCCTAACAATGCACCTACAAAATGGAGCCATCAAAGAACA
>NW_013897782.1:0-256 GCF_000517525.1 Limulus polyphemus
CGTCCCTTATGCTTGGGTCCCCTTTTAGCACAACATGTACTTGCATGACCTGCACCATTCTTCCACATCTTGCCTCTTACCTATCCAGTAAAATCTCTGCCGTAGGTGACTCAATATCTTCTTAATTCCGAGATGTCCTCCTGTTAAACTATCATGGGATTGACGCAGCACAACTTCCCGTAACTTTCTCGGTATAACTGTTTGCCAGGTCGCCACTTTCCCATCTGCAGTTTCCCATCTCCGTACAAGAATACCA
>NW_013897783.1:0-259 GCF_000517525.1 Limulus polyphemus
GTGTGTGTGTGTGTGTGTGTGTGTGTGTGTGTGTGTGTGTGTGTGTGTGTGTGTGTGTGTGTGTGTGTGTGTGTGTGTGTGTGCACGAGAGAGAGTTTCTTTTTTTTCAAATCAAAATTATGGTAATAAAAGTGGATTATGTGCTGGTTTACTATTGATAAAAGTGGATTATGTGCTGTTTTACTATTGATAAAAGTGGATTATGTGCTGTTTTACTATTGATAAACGTGGATTATGTGCTGTTTTACTATTGATAAAC
>NW_013897784.1:0-267 GCF_000517525.1 Limulus polyphemus
TTATTGACAGTACACAGTATCGTTAAATCTTGTGTCTTCTTATTGACAGTACACAGTATTGTTAAATCTTGGGTCTTCTGATGGACAGTACACAGTATAGTTAAATCTTGTGTCTTCTTATTGACAATACACAGTATCGTTAAATCTAGTGTATTCTTAAGTGAAAGTACACAGTATCGTTAAATCTTGTGTATTCTTATTGACAGTACACAGTATCGTTAAATCTTGTGTATTCTTATTGACAGTACACAGTATCGGTTAAATCTT
>NW_013897785.1:0-286 GCF_000517525.1 Limulus polyphemus
GACAGGACACATTTAATTGTTAAATCTTAAGTTTTCTTACTGACAGTACACATTATCGTCGAATATTGTCTCTTTCTTATTGACATTACACAGTATCGTTAAATCTTGTGTCTTCTTATTGACAGTACACACTATCGTTAAATTCTTGTGTCTTCTTATTGACAGTACACAGTATCGTTAAATCTTGTGTCTTCTTATTGACAGTACACAGTATCGTTAAATCTTGTGTCTTCTTATTGACAGTACACATATTGTTAAATCTTGTGTTTTCTTATTGAAAGTACAC
>NW_013897786.1:0-269 GCF_000517525.1 Limulus polyphemus
ATATAAATTCGGTAACTAGAGTTACACCTATATGTTCGTGGAGTTCTTGTACCAAATAACGCTAAAGATGAGTATTGTGGTTATAAATTCGGTAACTATAGTTACACCTAGGTGTTAATGGAGTAGTTGTACCAAGTAAGGCTAAAGATGAGTATGGTGGCTATAAATTCGGTAACAGGAGTTACACGTAGGTATTCGTGGAGTTGTTGTACCAAATAACGCTAAAGATGAGTATGGTGGCTATAAATTCGGTAACTATAGTTACACCT
>NW_013897787.1:0-258 GCF_000517525.1 Limulus polyphemus
CACATCCTCTCCTTCCTGCTGTGCTGTTTCTTACCTTCAGCTTTTGATACTCACAGCTTTCTCAGATGTCTCGGGGCTGTTCATTAGTCACGTACACTGTCTGTTAATTCTTTAACCACGTGCTAATAACGGTTAAACAAAATTAAGTTGCCTATATTTCGGTATAAACATTTTACCAATTCACATAAAGAATGATTCTAAATTTCACAAGCCGAGCGAAGAGGAAAAACGGTTTCTGAGCACCCCTGATTACCTGAC
>NW_013897788.1:0-255 GCF_000517525.1 Limulus polyphemus
GTTTGCATAAGGTTTAGCTGCAGGGTCTGGAAGGGGCTTGTCATTGTCTGGGGCTGGTTAAGTCGATGGTTAATGTATTCTCCTTGTTTAAAAGACATAAATCGTGCTTTAACGTATCTATATCGCTTTTAAATTTACTAATGTTTTCCGTTTGTATTTCTTGTTCCAGTTGCCACTGCTGTAGTCTCTCTTCTTGTTTATTTTCTTTTTCCCCCAACAACTGCTGTAATTTCTCTTCTTGTTTATTTTCTTTCT
>NW_013897789.1:0-257 GCF_000517525.1 Limulus polyphemus
GTTCCCAACTATACTGATATGTAACACTGTGTCAACTTACCATTCCCAACTATACTGATATGTGACACTGTGTCAACTTACCGTTCCCAACTATACTGATATGTGACACTGTGTCAACTTACCATTCCCAACTATACTGATATGTGACACTGTGTCAACTTACCATTCCCAACTATACTGATATGTGACACTGTGTCAACTTACCATTCCCAACTATACTGATATGTGACACTGTGACCAACTGTTCACTTTTACAG
>NW_013897790.1:0-322 GCF_000517525.1 Limulus polyphemus
GGTCACCATACTAGTGTAAACTGAAGATAAAACGTATTGTTGGTCACTATACTAGTGTAAAACTGAAGATAAAAACTTATTGTTGGCCACTATACTAGTGTAAAACTGAAGATAAAAACTTATTGTTAGTTACTATATACTAGTGTAAAACTGAATATAAAAACTTATTGTTGGTCACTATATACTTGTGTAAAACTGAAGATAAAATACTTATTGTTGGTCACTATATACTTGTGTAAAACTGAAGATAAAAGACTTAATTGTTGGTCACTATATACTAGTGTAAACCTGAAGATAGAAAACTTATTGTTTGTCACTATAT
>NW_013897791.1:0-255 GCF_000517525.1 Limulus polyphemus
CTACGTAAAACTGAACTAGTTACATATTTATGGTAAAACTACTGAGACTATCTATCGCTGTACGTAAAACTGAACTAGTTACGTATTTATGGTAAAACTACTGAGACTATCTATCGCTGAAAGTAAAACTGAACTAGTTACGTATTTATGGTAAAACTACTGAGACTATCTATCGCTGTACGTAAAACTGAACCATTTATATATTAATGGTAAAAACTACTGAGACTATCTATCGCTGTATATAAAACTGAACTA
>NW_013897792.1:0-258 GCF_000517525.1 Limulus polyphemus
TTGTATTGAACTACTATTTCATGAATTTAAGTCAATAAGTAATATGTGTATCAAACTGTAAATTATAATTCAGATTTTAGAACTATACATTACTCAATTTGTTAATTTAAAAGTAAATATTAAAAAACACAGATAAACATCAATTTGTGTGTGTCACGTGGTATATTGAATGCAGCATTGAATGAAATTAGATGTTTGTGAAGTCAAAATACTAAGTCTATAGTTTCATACAAATTAGAAACTCAAATTACTGATATT
>NW_013897793.1:0-258 GCF_000517525.1 Limulus polyphemus
TGGAGTTGGAATGAATGTTAAACTGCCCGTGTTCGAGGGACGTGTGGTTGAATATTGGAGTTAGAGTGAATGTTAAACTGGTCGTATTTTTCGTGCGTGCTGTTGAATATTGGTGTTGGAGTGAATGTTAAACTACCCGTGTTCTTAGTGCGTGTGGTTGAACAATGGAGTTGGAGTGAATTTTGAACTGCCCGTGTTTTAGGGACGTGTGGTTGAATATTGGAGTTAGAGTGAATGTTAAACTGATCGTATTTTTCG
>NW_013897794.1:0-258 GCF_000517525.1 Limulus polyphemus
AAAGGAATGCTCCAATGAAGTTATATCAAGTTGGCACAACAAAGGAAAGAGTAGCCGTTGACATTGCTGGTCCTCTGCTCCAAACTCGTGCTGGAAACAAGTACATTTGTGTGGTGATGGATTATTTCACCAAGTGGCCTGAGTCATATGCAATACCAAATCAGGAAGCTACAACTGTAGCTTCGGCTATTAGTGATTTCTTGTTCAGATTTGGTATGCCATATGAACTGCATTCAGATCAAGGCCATAACTTCGAAT
>NW_013897795.1:0-439 GCF_000517525.1 Limulus polyphemus
ACTGTTATTTTCACCTAGCTAAGATGAAAAACCACCCACTCACGTTTGTTTGTTGCACTGTTATTTTCACCTAGCTAAGATGAAAAAACACCCACTCACGTTTATCTATTGCACTGTTATTTTCACCTAGTTAAGATGAAAAACCACCCACTCACGTTTATCTGTTGCACTGTTATTTTCACCTAGCTAAGATGAAAAACCACCCACTCACGTTTGTCTGTTGCACTGTTATTTTCACCTAGCTAAAATTAAAAACACCCACTCACGTTTGTCTGTTGCACTGTTATTTTCACCTAGCT
Source organism: Limulus polyphemus (assembly GCF_000517525.1). Taxonomy (NCBI): domain Eukaryota; kingdom Metazoa; phylum Arthropoda; class Merostomata; order Xiphosura; family Limulidae; genus Limulus; species Limulus polyphemus. The sequence goes on from NW_013897795.1 coordinate 300, forward strand.
AAAATGAAAACCACCCACTCACGTTTATCTGTTGCACCGTTATTTTCACCCAGCTAAGATGAAAAAACACCCACTCACGTTTGTCTGTTGCACTGTTATTTTCACCTAGCTAAGATGAAAACCACTCACTCACGTTTATC
>NW_013897796.1:0-480 GCF_000517525.1 Limulus polyphemus
GTAATTTGATGTGTTTCAAATGGACTAAATACCTAGTCATAGAAAATCATTAATCTGCTAACAACATTTTATTTGATAGTCTTAGAACGATTAAGGCACGCAGTGGCTCAACGGTAAGCACTAAAAATTGAGGTTCGAGATCCAGATAGCCCATTGTGTAACTTTGCGCTACAGCAAACAACTAAAACAGACGACAGCCAGTTAGAACTATGAGAATATACAGGAGAGAGTGAAGTGATTTAATACCTGTACTAGTTGTTTTCTCGAGGGGTCAAGTGTGATGAAGAACAGTGTATAAGAAAAGGAGCTTGCTCTTTTATGCCTTATATGTTATGTTTGAAAATAAAACAACGTTTGTGAATATTTTAAATAACAAGCTTGTCCCATTAAAACAAGAATATCCATCAATCTTCCTTTTTGAAACCTTTCATTTTTTAAACAACAAATACCATAAGAAAAAATTGTAGACCCTATTTATGT
>NW_013897797.1:0-258 GCF_000517525.1 Limulus polyphemus
TCACACTTCAACAGTTTTAACGAAGTTATTACTTTCTCCTTCAAGCTACCTACAAAACGAGGGGAAACTGATCTTTCTATTGGTTATAAACATGGACTAATTAATAGCAGTAGGTGAGACTAGACAACAAAAGTAGTGGGAGGAGTCACTGTTGTAGGTTCGCTAAAAATATTGACATCTCAGCAAATCATAGAGGCGGGATGTTCTTATTTTATATTTAGCTTGTCTATATCTCTAATTTGAGTTACTAATTTGCTT
>NW_013897798.1:0-258 GCF_000517525.1 Limulus polyphemus
GGTTATCTTTAGTGGGTGGACATTTGGATATAAGTATGTAAGTTATCATTAGTGGGTGGACATTTAGAGAGAAGAATACAAATTATCATTAGTGGGTGGACATTTAGGGAGAAGAATGCAAGTTATCATTAGTGGGTGGACATTTAGAGAGAAGAATGCAAGTTATCATTAATGGGTGGACATTTAGAAAGAAGAAAGCAGATTATCATTAGTGGGTGAACGTTTAGAAAAAATAATGTACGTTATCCTTAGTGGGTG
>NW_013897799.1:0-256 GCF_000517525.1 Limulus polyphemus
GTACAGGTTATAGATAACCTACAGTTGTATAGCGATGATCCTGTTCTAGGAATATGTAAATTGCTACAAACTTATAGCAACCGACTTATCCGAAATAACTATATAGTTGAAAGTAAAAACTGCAGAAGATGGAACACAATATAAGAAGACTTCTTCTGACAGTAAGTTAAAACTGCAGAAGATGGAACACAGTATAAGAAGTCTTCTTCTGACAGTAAGTAAAAACTGCAGAAGATGGAACAAACTATAAAAAGTC
>NW_013897800.1:0-258 GCF_000517525.1 Limulus polyphemus
TTTAACGATTCTGTGTACTATCTATAAAAAGACACAAGATTTAACGATACTGTGTACTGTCAATAAGAAGACACAAGATTTAACGATTCTGTGTACTTTCAGTAAGAAGACACAAGATTTAACGATACTGTGTACTTTTAATAAGAAGACAAAAGATTTAAGAATACTGTGTACTGTCTATAAGAAGACACAAGATTTAACAAAACTGTGTACTGTCAATAAGAAGACACAAGATTTAACGATTCTGTGTACTATCTA
>NW_013897801.1:0-258 GCF_000517525.1 Limulus polyphemus
ATGAGAGTGACAAGTAAGTCCTTCTATTTGATTGGGTTTTTTATGAGAGTGACGAGTAAATCCCACAATTTTATTGGGTTCGTTATGAGAGCGACGATTGAATCCTACTAGTTGATTGTGTTCGTTATGAGAGAGACAAGTAAATCCTACAATTTGAATGGGTTCGTTATGAGAGCAACGATTGAATCATACTATTTGATTGGGTTCGTTATGAGAGTGACGATTCAATCCTACTATTTGATTGGGTTCGTTATGAGT
>NW_013897802.1:0-258 GCF_000517525.1 Limulus polyphemus
ACGTCCACCAACCCCCATCGTGAGAGTCCCAATAGCTAAGTGTAAAATGGCAAGCACACATAGTGTCTACGTGACAGGGAAGCCGGATGGCCAAAGGTGCAACATAGATTCTGCATCTCAGCAAACCCTTGTGAGTATCAAAGTGCTGGACTGCAAAGAACACCAGAAGCTGTACAGAAGCTCTGTGTTGTGACATGACATTATGCAAGGTTGTGGGGTTCAGTGTGGTTAACTATTGAGCTCATGGGCATGAAGAAC
>NW_013897803.1:0-276 GCF_000517525.1 Limulus polyphemus
ATATACACATTATAATAGCATAACGTGCTTCCATACACGCATTATAATAGCATAACGTGCTTCCATACACACATTATAATAGCATAACGTGCTTCCATACACGCATTATAATAGCACAACATGCTTCCAGACACACATTATAATAGCATAACGTGCTTCCATACACGCATTATAATAGCACAACGTGCTTCCAGACACACATTATAATAGCATAACGTGCTTCCATACACACATTATAATAGCATAACGTGCTTCCATACACACATTATAATAGCA
>NW_013897804.1:0-260 GCF_000517525.1 Limulus polyphemus
CCCATTTGAAAAACACATGCTGTAGCCAGTCTCATTGCAGTGCCTGCTGGTATGTTAATACTAAAACATCCATCACAGAACATACTTTTACCTACCATGTTAAGTAATAATTTAATTGTGCCACATTTTTGCTGAAGAGTCTTGTGAGAACATTCCTAATATCATGAATAATTACTTATATAAATCCATAAACAAGCATATTTGAATCCACACAATTGGCTGCCTAGAAATACTTTTCAAGTTGTGTAAAACTTAAGAGC
>NW_013897805.1:0-495 GCF_000517525.1 Limulus polyphemus
ATAAACACGTTTAGATTGAATGGTAAATTATAATCAGTCACAAGAACGTCGAATCTGAATCACTTGAAAAAAAACACGGGGGTGCTTAACTTTTTCCAGGTGTATATTTTATTTTTCTACACACTTGCTTTGTGATTTACACTTGTTAATGAGCCACTGTAGATGTCTTGAGCATTTTTATGATATTGAATGTCTATGAATAATGATAAAAGTTATGAATTTTATATTTATTTAGTATTTAATGTTTCTTTTATTGGAAAATGTTCACAAAGGCAGAATAAAGTTGTGAGCATAATTTGGTTGTAGTTTGGTTCCAACAGTGAACCTAGAAAGGAAATAAATTCAGATACATGTAAAGGTTTGCAACTTTTGTCAAGAAAAATCAAGTATAAAACTGGAAACTTATGGTCATACCTGCACGCAGTTACCTAATCTCAAGAAAAATCATGTATAAAACTGGAAACTTATGGTTATACCTGCACACAGTTACCTAAT
>NW_013897806.1:0-258 GCF_000517525.1 Limulus polyphemus
GGGAATCTGTTTTTAAATATTACTATGAAGGATTTTATGATGGAGAGAATTCGTCAGTCACTTTTCTCCTTCCCGGTCTTACTGTAGACTCTTCTTACACGCTTTAAATGTAATGGTGATTAGAAGTGTGAGTACCAATGTAATGGTGATTAGAAGTGTGAGTACCAATGTAATGGTGATTAGAAGTGTGAGTACCAATGTAATGGTGATTAGAAGTGTGAGTACCAATGTAATGGTGATTAGAAGTGTGAGTACCAA
>NW_013897807.1:0-256 GCF_000517525.1 Limulus polyphemus
ATTTGACGATATGTGTACTGTCAATAAGAACGACACAAGATTTAACGATACTGTGTACTGTCAATAAGAAGACACAAGATTAACGATACTGTGTACTTTCAATAAGAAGAAACAATATTCAACGATAATGTGTACTGTCAGTAAGAAAACACAAGATTTAACAATAATGTGTCCTGTCAATAAGAAGACAGAAGTATATAACGATACTAAGTACTGTACAATAAGAAGACACTAGATTTAACGATACTGTGCACTG
>NW_013897808.1:0-259 GCF_000517525.1 Limulus polyphemus
CACACATATATTGACGTTTATTTAGTTAGAAGATGGGGTACATCCCCACCCCCTTCATGGCCTTCCTCATGTCATCCTATATCACTTTGTCAAGTTTGGTGCTAATTGATCAAGAAATGTGGAAACGTATAAGAACAGACATACACACATATTGACGTTTATTTAGTTAGAAGATGGGGTACATCCCCACCCCCTTCATGGCCTTCCTCATGTCATCCTATATCACTGTGTCAAGTTTGGTGCTAATTGATCAAGAAAT
>NW_013897809.1:0-727 GCF_000517525.1 Limulus polyphemus
TAAGGCTACTATAAGCAGACCGATACATCGCTGGTATAAGGCTACTGCAAGCACACCGGTACATCGCTGGTAATAAGGCTACTATAAGCACACCGATACATCGCTGGTAATAAGGCTACTACAAGCACACCGATACATCGCTGGCAATAAGGCTACTGCAAGCACACCGATACATCGCTGGTAATAAGGCTACTATAAGCACACCGAGACATCGCTGGTAATAAGGCTACTACAAGCACACCGATACATCGCTGGTAATAAAACAATATTATAACATTTTATACTAAACAATATTATAACATTTTATACAAAACGATATTATAACCATTTTATACTAAACAATATTATAACATTTTATACTAAACAACATTATAACATTTTATACAAAACAATATTATAACCATTTTATACTAAACAATATTATAACATTTTATACTAAACAATATTATAACCATTTTATACTAAACAATATTATAACATTTTATACTAAACAATATTATAACATTTTATACTAAACAACATTATAACCATTTTATACTAAACGATATTATAACATTTTATACTAAACAACATTATAACATTTTATACTAAACAATATTATAACATTTTATACTAAACAATATTATAACATTTTGTACTAAACAATATTATAACATTTTATACTAAACAACATTGTAACATTTTGTACTAAACAATATTATAACCATTTTATACTAAACAATATTAT
>NW_013897810.1:0-258 GCF_000517525.1 Limulus polyphemus
AGTAATACATTAAAAAACAGTATTATGTTCTTCTACATAGTAATACATTAAACAATAGTATTATGTTCTTCTACACAGTAATACATTAAACAACAGTATTCTGTTCTTCTACACAATAATACATTAAACAACAGTATTCTTTTTCTTCTACACAGTAATACATTAAACAACAGTATTCTGTTCTTCTACACAGTAATACATTAAACAACAGTATTATGTTCTTCTACACAGTAATACATTAAACAACAGAATTCTGTT
>NW_013897811.1:0-259 GCF_000517525.1 Limulus polyphemus
ATATTGTGTACTGTACAATAAAAGACAACAAAATTTAACGATACTGTGTACTGTCAATAAGAAACACAATATTCAACGATAATGTGTACTGTCAATAAGAAGACACAAGATTTAACTATACTGTGTACTGTCAGTTAGAAGACACAAGATTTAACTATACCGTGTACTGTCAATAAGAAGACACAAGATTTAACAATACTGTGTATTCTGAATAAGAAGACACACGATTTAGCGATACTGTGTACTGTCAATAAGAAGA
>NW_013897812.1:0-576 GCF_000517525.1 Limulus polyphemus
AAGAAATCGAAAAACAATCAGTAACTAAAAGACTTCACTGCAGTACACATACGCTTTCAAGAAAAGCCAATAAAAGAGTAACATAAAACGACCACAAAAGTCGCAAAATGATAATAGAAGGCTAGAATTTTGCATGTAAATACGCAAGTATGCAACGAACGTTCATACAAAATTTGGAGATGATCCGTCCAAATGGAACGAAGTAATGGTACAAAACGCAAAACGTTCCATAACTCCTTTAATACAAACAGTAGGAACGTTGCGTAGTAATATGCAGAGTTTTATCCTTAAAGTGCTTTTCTGAAAGCGTATGTGTACTGCAGTGAAGCTTTTGGTTACTGATTGTTTTTCGATTTCTTGTTACCAGAGGGTCCTAAATTGATGATTCTTCACCAAATTTGGTATGTAGGTACCCAATAAAAGAGTAACATAAAACGACCACAAAAGTCGCAAAAATGATAATAGAAGGCTAGAATTTTGCATGTAAATACGCAAGTATGCAACGAACGTTACTGAAAAATTTCGAGAAGATCCGTCCAAATGGAACGAAGTACTGGTACAAAACGCAAAACGTTC
>NW_013897813.1:0-259 GCF_000517525.1 Limulus polyphemus
GTCATCGTGAGTCATTTGCTGCTTGGAAAGAAACTGAGCGCCGAACTCGTCTTCAAAGTGGCATTAATGAAGAGCTGCAAAGGTAAATTCAGCAAGAAAAAATAAATGGAGAGATGTACTGCGACAGTTGCTGGATTGTACACAATATTTAACTTCTCAGAATCTTGCATTTCGTGGTCATACTGAGGACATAACCTCAAACGAAAACCCTGGAAATTTTCTGTCACTTTTGCAGTTATTAGCAAAGTATGATTCCAGT
>NW_013897814.1:0-258 GCF_000517525.1 Limulus polyphemus
TACCTCGCCGACCACATTTTATCCGGAAAGTCACGTCTGAGAAACGATCCACTATGTCGTTTGGGCCTTCCCATGGAGTATGACAACTTAGGAGACTTCCTGGGATTATAAAACCATACCTTGTCTCCAGGTTCAAAGCTGACTTCAGTTGATCTCTTATCATAAGTTAACTTCATCGAATCAGCTAGACGTTTTCAAGTTTGAATGCACTTGTGGTGAATATCATCCATCCTTTCCGATAACACTTTCACAAACTCA
>NW_013897815.1:0-258 GCF_000517525.1 Limulus polyphemus
AAACATTAGGAAGAACGTGTGTGACAGCTGTTGTCTGTAGCAAGTAATAATGACACCATGAAGAACGTGTTTGACAACTATTGTCTGTAACAAACATTAGGAAGAACGTGTGTGACAACTATTGTCTGTAACAAACATTAGGAAGAACGTGTGTGACAACTGTTGTCTGTAGCAAGTAATAATGACACCATGAAGAACGTGTTTGACAACTATTGTCTGTAACAAACATTAGGAAGAACGTGTGTGACAGCTGTTGTC
>NW_013897816.1:0-257 GCF_000517525.1 Limulus polyphemus
TGTTAGATGTGGGTGATTTGGGTTGAATAATATTATATTTAAAGCCCTATTTTTGTTTATTATACGTGAAGGAAAAAATGAAAAATCGAAGCTCACCTACTTTTGATATAGGATTATGGAATAAATATTGGGAATTTCGATGAAAGGATGTCCATTCTGAATAGTACATATCAAGGGCATCTTTGTATTGAAATATGAAGAAAAATAATTTTTTCAAAATTTTAGCAAAACATGAAGGCTATAGCCTTGGTATTTTC
>NW_013897817.1:0-258 GCF_000517525.1 Limulus polyphemus
AGGCAACTTTTCATAAGGTGAGCGTCCTGTTAACAGATCCACTGACAACCGAAGTTCCCGACCAAACATCAACTTTGCTGGAGTGTATCGAGTGGCTTCATGCTCTGCTGTCCTATAGGCCATCAACAGTGGAGGGAGTAAGACATCCCAGTCATCTTGGCGGCTATTACAAAACTTTGCCAATTCCTCTCCCAGTGTCCAGTTGTACTTTTCTACCATCCCATCAGACTGTGGGTGAAGTGGCGTTGTCCTGGTCTT
>NW_013897818.1:0-294 GCF_000517525.1 Limulus polyphemus
TATGTTTTGTATTATAGGTGAACGTGTCAAAACACGTGTACTATTAGTTTTGTGTATGTTTTGTTTTATAGGTGAACGTGTAAAGACACGTGTACTATTAGTTTTATGTATGTTTGTATTATAGGTGAACGTGTCAAGACACGTGTATTATTAGTTTTATGTATGTTTTGTATTATAGGTGAACGTTTCAAGACACGTCTACTATTAGTTTTATGTATGTTTTGTATTATAGGTGAACGTGTAAAAACACGTGTACTATTAGTTTTATGTATGTTTTGTATTATAGGTGAACGT
>NW_013897819.1:0-475 GCF_000517525.1 Limulus polyphemus
ATCTTACACCATGTCTGGTACTTCTACGTTTGTCTAACAAAACTTATCTTACACCATCTCTGGTACTTCTACATTTGTCTAACAAACCTCTTATTTTACACCATCCCTAGTACTTGTACATTTGTCTAACAAACCTTTTATTTTGCACCATCCCTAGTACTACATTTGTCTAACAAACCTCTTGTTTTACACCATCCCTAGTACTTGTACATTTGTCTAACAAACCTCTTATTTTACACCATCCCTAGTACTTCTACGTTTGTCTAACAAACCTGTTATCTTACACCATCTTGTGGTACTTCTATGTTTGTCTAACAAACCTTATTTTACACCATGTCTGGTACTTCTACGTTTGTCAAACAAACCTTATCTTACACCATCCCTAGTACTTGTACATTTGTCTAACAAACCTCTTATTTTACACCATCCCTAGTACTTGTACATTTGTCTAACAAACCTCTTATTTTACACCATC
>NW_013897820.1:0-256 GCF_000517525.1 Limulus polyphemus
TAACCTGGCCACCACAGTCACCAGATTTAACTTTAAGTATCTAACCTGGCCACCACAGTCACCAGATTTAACTTTAAGTACCTAACCTGGCCACCACAGTCACCAGATTTAACTTTAAGTACCTAACCTGGCCACCACAGTCACCAGATTTAACTTTAAGTACCTAACCTGGCCACCACAGTCACCAGATTTAACTTTAAGTATCTAACCTGGCCACCATAGTCACCAGATTTAACTTTATGTACGTAACCTGGCC
>NW_013897821.1:0-257 GCF_000517525.1 Limulus polyphemus
TTAATTTGACAATATATGATGCTACTTATATGTCAGGATAGGATGTGAGTTGTAAGGTATAGCTTGATTTGACAAAACATGATGCTAGTTATATGTCAGGATAGATGTGATTTGTAAGGTAGAGCTTGATTTGACAAAATATGATGCTAGTTATATGTCAGGACAAGTTGTAGGTTCTGAGGTAGAGCTTGATTTGACAAAATATGATGCTAGTTATATGTCAGGAAAAGATGTGGGTTGTAAGGTAGAGCTTGATT
>NW_013897822.1:0-258 GCF_000517525.1 Limulus polyphemus
AATAAGAAGACACAAGATATAAAAATACTGTGTACTATCACTAACAAGATACAAGATTTAACGATACTGTGTACTGTCAATAAGAAGACACATGATTTAACAATACTGTGTACTGTCAATAAGAAGACACAAGATTTAACGATACTGTGTACTGTCAATAAGAAGACACAAGATTTAACGATACTGTGTACTGTCAATAAGAAGACACAAGATTTAACGATACTGTGTACTGTCAATAAGAAGACACAAGATTTAACG
>NW_013897823.1:0-282 GCF_000517525.1 Limulus polyphemus
CTGTCAAAGAAGAAACTCTACTCAGTTTTGAGAAGGGAAACGGTGAAGCTCTTGATGAAGTTACTACCACTGATGTGACTGTTATCGACGATAGAACATTTCCTGATGAAGCAGATGAACCCCATATGAAGCAGAAGCCAACGAGACGGAGACCAATATGGAAGAAGATATGTCCCATAAAATTAAGAGACTTTGTTGAATTGTAACTTTGTGTTTGTAATTCTGTACATTTAATTAAGAGACTTTGTTGAATTGTAACTTTTGTGTTTGTAATTCTGTACA
>NW_013897824.1:0-258 GCF_000517525.1 Limulus polyphemus
TTTTCCTGTCAGTCAATAAGAAAGTTCTATATCGCTTATATTTACAAACCTTCCATTTAACATTAATTTTTCTTGAACAAACATTTTTCATTCAATTATATCAAATGTTAGACATCTGACAGGAAAACAAAAACATGTTTGTAAGGAAATCTAAGAAATCCGGCGGTTTTCTGCCATACAGTATTGTAGAATCCACAATATTGTTTTGAAGAAGTCGACATCTAAGTTATTAGATTATATTAAAAATATGTATTATTG
>NW_013897825.1:0-255 GCF_000517525.1 Limulus polyphemus
AAAGTACACAGTATCGTTAAATCTTGTGTCTTTTATTGATAGTACACAGTATCGTTAAATCTTGTGTCTTCTTATTGAAAGTACACAGTATCGTTAAATCTTGTGTCTTCTTATTGACAGTACACAGTATTGTTAAATCTTGTGTCTTCTTATTGACAGGACATATTATTGTTAAATCTTGTGTCTTCTTACTGACAGTACACATTATCATTGAATATTGTGACTTCTTATTGACAATACACAGTATTGTTAAAT
>NW_013897826.1:0-258 GCF_000517525.1 Limulus polyphemus
TGTAATACTACTAGTACCAGTACCACAAAATAATTTTATATTTTTCCTTCTTACAGTCTTTGCTTTAGTAAGACCCACACTTCTGTTGTTATTGCATTAGAATTAAAACAGTCTAACTGATATATATATAGTTTATTCTGATATTTTGCAAATGGTTCAAACTCAGTAGTGACAACAATAAAACCCATATGTTAGTTGTGAAACAGGCTAAATACATTCATCCCAATAATACAGGGAAGCTATGACATTCTCACAGCT
>NW_013897827.1:0-257 GCF_000517525.1 Limulus polyphemus
AAAAGAAACAAGAAGAGAGATTACAACAGTTGTTGGAAGAAAAAGAAAAGAAACAAGAAGACAAATTACAGCAGTGGCAACTGGAACAAGAAAGGAAACAAGAAGTACAAATGGAAAACATTAGTAAATTTAAAAGTGAATTAGATACGTTAAAGGACGATCTATTAACTTTTACACAAGGAGGATACATTGACCATCGACTTAATCAGCCCCAGACAATGGCAAGCCCCTTACAGAGCCCACAGCTAAACCCTAAA
>NW_013897828.1:0-660 GCF_000517525.1 Limulus polyphemus
GAGTACACAGTATTGTTAAATCTTGTGTCTTCTTATTAACAGTACAGAGTATCGTTAAATCTTGTGTCTTCTTATTGATAGTACACAGTATTGTTAAATCTTGTGTCTTCTCATTGACAGTACACCGTATCTCAAAGAGAAGACACAAGATTTAACAATACAATGTACTATCAATAAGAAGACAATATTTAACGATACTGTGTACTGTAAATAAAAAGATATAAAGATTTAACCATACTGTGTACTGTCAATAAGAAGACTCAAGATTTAACGATACTGTGTACTGTCAATAAGAAGACACAAGATTTAACAATACTGTGTCCTGTCAATAAGAATATACAGGATTTATCAATACTGTGTACTGTCAATAAGAAGACACAAGATTTAACTTTAACGATACTATTTACTGTCCAAAAGAAGACACAAGATTTAGCGATACTGTTTACTGTCAAAAAGAAGACACAAGATTTAACAATACTGTGTACTATCAATAAGAAGACACAAGATTTCACAATACTGTGTTCTCTCAATAAGAAGACACAAGAATTAACGATACTGTGTACTGTCAATAAAAGACACAAGATTTAACAATACTGTGTCCTGTCAATAAGAAGATACAGTATTTAACGATACTGTTTACTGTGTGTCTTCTTATTGATA
>NW_013897829.1:0-255 GCF_000517525.1 Limulus polyphemus
AAAGTCAGTCTCCTAGCACACTTGAAGCTATGGATGTGTTATATGAGTGAAAGTCAGTCTCCTAGCACACTTGAAGCTATGGATGTGTTATATGAGTGAAAGTCAGTCTCCTAGCACACTTGAAGCTATGGATGTGTTATATGAGTGAAAGTCAGTCTCCTGGCACACTTGAAGCTATGGATGCGTATATGAGTGAAAATCAGTCTCCTAGCACACTTGAAGCTATGGATGCGTTATATGAGTGAAAGTCAGTCT
>NW_013897830.1:0-249 GCF_000517525.1 Limulus polyphemus
AAAGTCAACTGATGAATCTATTTTTACTAATGTAAGTAACCACTGGTCACGAAAAACATTAACGTAACTGCTGAATCTATTTTTACTAATGTAAGTAACCACTGGTCACGAAAAACAATAACGTTAACTGATGAATCTATTTTTACTGATGTAAGTAACCACTGGTCATGAAAAACATTAACATAACTGATGAATCTATATTTACTGATGTAAGCAACCACTGGTCACGAAAAAACATTAACGTTAACT
>NW_013897831.1:0-278 GCF_000517525.1 Limulus polyphemus
ACACCAAGTTAGCAAACAAGTTGGACGTTATAGCATTTTGGTGGTCTTAGAAGGCATTCATTTGTCACCAAGTTAGCAAACAAGGTGGACGTTATAACATTTTGGTGGTCTTAGAAGGCATTCATTTGTCACCAAGTTAGCAAACAAGGTTGACGTTATAGCATTTTGGTGGTCTTAGAAGGCATTCATTTGTCACCAAGTTAGCAAACAAGGTGGACGTTATAGCATTTTGGTGGTCTTAGAAGGCATTCATTTGTCCACCAAGTTAGCAAACAAGG
>NW_013897832.1:0-259 GCF_000517525.1 Limulus polyphemus
CCATCTGTATTAAAAGACCTACCAGCCACTATCCAACAATAATAAAATACTTACCAGCCACTACCCATCTATCATAAAGACCTACCATTTACTATCCATCTATAGTAAAAGACCTAAAACCCACTATCCATATATAATGATAGACCTACCAGCCACTATCGATCTATAGTAAAAGACCTAAAACCCACTATCCATATATAATGATAGACCTACCAGCCACTATCCATCTGTATTAAAAGACCTTCCAGTCACTATCCAT
>NW_013897833.1:0-258 GCF_000517525.1 Limulus polyphemus
AACGTTCGTTGCATACTCACGTATTTACATGCAAAACTCTAGCTTCATATTATGATTTTTGAGAATTTTGTGGTCCATTTTTGTTACTACTTTATTGGCTTTTTGAAAGAGTATGTGTACTGCAGTGAAGCTTTTTGATATTGTTCTGTTATAGATTTCTTGCTATCAGAGGATTCTAAATTGATGGATCTTAACCTTTTGCTACGTATATTCACTAGTTCGTTCCACAGTGTCATGCGAAGTTTCACCTTCCTACGA
>NW_013897834.1:0-816 GCF_000517525.1 Limulus polyphemus
ATCATATTATCATTTTTGAGACTTTTGTGGTCCATTTTATTACTACTTTATTGGCTTTCTGAAAGACAATGTGTACTGCAGTGAAGCTTTTTGAGAGCAATATCAAGAAAGCTATAACTCTGATAGAACGAACTAGTGAATATACATAGCAAAAAAGGTTAAGATCCATCAATTTAGAACCCATCGTAGGAAGGTGAAACTTCGCATGATACTGTGGACAGTATCATGCGACGTTTCACCTTCCTACGATGCGTTTTAAGGGAGTTATTGTCTTTTTGAATTTTTTTATTAAGGTTCGCCGCAAACATACGATTTCAAGAAGCCATAAAAAGAGTAACATAAAACGACCACAAAAATCGTAAAACAAAAACTAATAATCTAGAATTTTGTAAGTAAACGAGCAAAAGTACTGCACTGAAGCTTTTTGTTACTGATTGTTTCTCGATTTCTTGTTACCAGAGGGTTCTGAATTGATTATTATTCACCAAATTTGTTATGTAGGTACATTGTATCGTTGCGCAGTTATATGCAGAGTTTCACCTTTCTACTATTCGTTTTAAGGGAGTTATGGAAGGTTTTGCGTTTTGTACCATTACTTCGTTCCATTTGGACGAATCATAAAAAAATTCGAGAATTCGAGAAGATTCGTCCAAATAAAACTCTAGCTTCATATTCATTTTTGAGACTTTTGTGATCCATTTTGTTATTTCTTTATTGGCTTTCTGAAAGAGAATGTGTAGTGCAGTGAAGCTTTTTGATATTGCTGTGTTATAGATTTCTTGCTATCAGAGGGTTCTAAATTGATGGATCTTAACC
>NW_013897835.1:0-257 GCF_000517525.1 Limulus polyphemus
CACAACCTAGGGTGTACTTAACAGTGTTTGGTGAACATTTCAAGTCTGCAGCAATTTGATAGAGAGTCCAACCAGCATCATGTAAAGCTTTTATGCAAACTCTCTGCTCTACTGACAATTCTCAACGCTTTTTGGGCCATGGCATGACAACAAAACTTAATATATATAGTATTAAACACTGTTTTTATCAAGGTTTATTTGTGTAGTGCTATTGAATTGATTTCTTCTAGCATGTACTGGTACCATATGCTAGCTCC
>NW_013897836.1:0-280 GCF_000517525.1 Limulus polyphemus
AGCTCAACGAACACCTAGGTGTAACTCTAGTTACCAAATTTATAACCACCATACTCATCTGTAGCGTTATTTGATACAACCACTCCACGAATACCTAGGTGTAACTCTAGTTACCGAATTTATAACCACCATATTCATCTTTAGCCTTACTTGGTACAACTACTCCACGAATAACTAGGTGTAACTCTAGTTACCTAATTTATAACCACCATACTCATCGTTAGCCTTACTTGGTACAACAAATCCACTAACACCTATGGGTGTAACTCTAGTTACAGAA
>NW_013897837.1:0-601 GCF_000517525.1 Limulus polyphemus
ATTTAGAATATAAGTATTGTGGTGTTAGCCACATTTAGAGGATGAGCATTGTGGTAGGTTAAATACATTTAGAGGATGAGTAAGTATTGTGGTGTGTTAGACACGTTTAGAGGATGAGTATTGTGGTGTGTTAGACACAATTAGAATATAAGTATTGTGGTGTTAGCCACGTTTAGAGGATGAGTAATGTGGGTGTAGATACGTTTACGGGATGAGTATTGTGGTGGTGTCTAACACACAACAATACTCATCCTATAAACGTGTCTAACATACTTATATTCTAAATTGTGGTGTTAGCCACATTTAGAGGATGAGCATTGTGGTAGGTTAAATACGTTTAGAGGATGAGTATTGTGGTGTGTTAGAAATACTAATCCTCTAAACGTGGTGGTATGTTAGACACGTTTAGAGGATGAGTATTGTGGTGTGTTAGACACATTTAGAATATAAGTATTGTGTTGTTAGCCACGTTTACAGGATTAGTATTGTGGTGTGTTAGACACTTTTAGAGGATGAGTATTGTGGTGTGTTAGCCACGTTTATAGTATTAGTATTGTGGTGTGTTAGACACTTTTAGAGGATGAGTATTGTGGTGTGTTAG
>NW_013897838.1:0-257 GCF_000517525.1 Limulus polyphemus
TGTGTACTGTCAATAAGAAGACACAAGATTTAACGATACCTGTCGTTCTGTGAATAAGAAGACACAAGATTTAACAATACTGTGTACTCTCAATAACAAGACAAACGATTTAGCAATACTCTGTAATATACTAATAAAGACACAAGATTTAACGATACTGTGTACTGTCAATAAGAAAACACAAGGTTTAACGATACTGTGTACTGTCAATAAGAAGACACAAGATTTAACGATACTGTGTACTGTCAATAAGAAGA
>NW_013897839.1:0-1237 GCF_000517525.1 Limulus polyphemus
TTATTTACCATATATATATCGATGTGAATGTTTAATCAGAAGTTTTATTTACCATGTATATGTATATCTTTGAGAATATTTAATAAGAAGTTTTATTTATCATGTATATGTATATCGTTGAGAATGTTTAATCAGAAGTTTTATTTACCATGTATATGTATATCGATATGAATTTTTAACAGAAGTTTTTCTTTAACATATATATATACATATAGATACATACATATATATATATACATATATATATGTATGTATCGTTGTAAATGTTTAATCAGAAGTTTTTATTTACCATGTATATGTATATCGATATGAATTTTTAACAGAAGTTTTTCTTTAACATATATATATACATATAGATACATAATATGGTAAATAAAACTTCTAATTAAAAATCCACATCGATATATATATACATGATAAAAAAAACTTCTTATTAAATATTCTCAACGATATACACATACATGGTAAATAAAACTTCTGATTAAACATTCACATCGATATATATATTGTAAATAAATACTTCCTTTAAAAATTCACATCGCTATATATAAATGTATGGTAAATAAAAACTTCTGATTAAACATTTACAACGATACATACATATATATATGTATATATATGATATATATATCGATGTGAATGTTCAATCAGAAGTTTTATTAACCATGTATATGTATATCGTTGAGAATGTTTAATCAGAAGTTTTTATTTACCACATATATATATATCGATGTGAATTTTTAAACAGAAGTTTTTATTTACCATATATATACATATATATCTATATATATATCGTTGAGAATGTTTATTCAGAAGTTTTTAATTTACCATACATATGTATATACATAGCGATGTGAATTTTTAAGAGAAGTTTTATTTATTATATATATATATATATGTATAGTTGTAAATGTTTATTCAGAAGTTTTTATTTACCATATATATATATCGTTGTGAAGTTTTAATCAGAAATTTTTATTTACCATATTTATATATCGTTGTGAATTTTTAATCAGAAGTTTTTTATTTACCATATGTATATATATATATATATATCGTTGTGAATTTTTAATAAGAAGATTTTATTTACCATCAATATATATATATATATATCGGTCTTATCGTTGTGAATTTTTAATAAGAAGAATTTTTTTACCATCTGTATATCTATATATCGTTTTAAATGTTTAATCACAAGATTTAATTACCATATATATATCGTTGTAAATGTTTACTC
>NW_013897840.1:0-258 GCF_000517525.1 Limulus polyphemus
GCGATCGATATGTTTTGTTCAGCCAGTCTAAACAACAACAATAAAACTAACGTCGTAAGCCAAACGACCAATATGTTTTGTTCAGCCAGTCTAAACAACAACAATAAAACTAACGTCGTAAGCCAATCGACCGATATGTTTTGTTCAGCCAGTCTAAACAACAACAATAAAACTGACGTCGTAAGCCAAGCGACCGATATGTTTTGTTCAGCCAGTCTAAATAACAACAATAAAAGTGACGTCTAAGCCAAGCGACCG
>NW_013897841.1:0-258 GCF_000517525.1 Limulus polyphemus
ATCGCTCAGTATCAGACCTTCTCAGGCTGGCAAGGATCTTTCGCACAGTATCAGTCCTTCTCAGGCTGGCAAGGATCTATCGCTCAATATCAGACCTTCTCTGGCTGGCAAGGATCTATCGCTCAATATCAGACCTTCTCTGGCTGGCAAGGATCTATCGCTCAGTATCAGACCTTCTCAGGCTGGCAAGAATATTTCGCTTAGTATCAGACTTTCTCAGGCTGGTAAGGATCTATCGCTCAGTATCAGACCTTCTCA
>NW_013897842.1:0-258 GCF_000517525.1 Limulus polyphemus
CAACCGTAGGAGGGTGAAACTCTGCATATAACATACCAAAGGCAAAACCTTCCATAACTCCCTTAAAATGAACAGTAGAAGGGTGATATTCTGCATATAACTGTGCTACGATAGAGTGTACCTACTTACCTAATTTGGTAAAAAACCATAATTTCAAGACTCTTTCGTAACAAGAAATCGAGAAACAATCAGTAACCAAAAGCTTCACTGCATTACACATACGCTAACAGTGAAGCCAATAAAAGAGTAACAAAAAAC
>NW_013897843.1:0-256 GCF_000517525.1 Limulus polyphemus
TTTACTTCTGGATACTTAATGTTGAATTGTGTTTAATGGTTTACTTCTGGATACTTAATGTTGAACTTGTGTTTAATGGTTTACTTCTGGATACTAAATGTTGAATTGTGTTTAATGGTTTACTTCTGGATACTTAATGTTGAATTGTGTTTAATGGTTTACTTCTGGATACTTAATGTTGAACTTGTGTTTAATGGTTTACTTCTGGATACTTAATGTGGACTTGTGTTTAATGGTTTACTTCTGGATACTTAAT
>NW_013897844.1:0-258 GCF_000517525.1 Limulus polyphemus
ACAACTGAAAATACAGCTGAAGCAAGCACATCCCTCTACTATGCAGGATGCAATGGCCAGAGCTCTTGAATTCGAATCCTACATTAAGTCCAGCACAGAGGTACAAAGGTTGATACAGTCATCAGGATTCAAGGCCAGAAAAGGTCAGCTTTCAGAGAAGTTTGATGGACTTTGCTGGCACTGTAACAAATCTGGGCACAAGAGAGCTCAATGCTGCCAACTTCAACCTAGGGAAGATGTCATGACAGGAAAGGCTGC
>NW_013897845.1:0-257 GCF_000517525.1 Limulus polyphemus
TCGTTTTATGTTACTCTTTTTATGGCTTCTTGAAATCGTTTGTGTACTGCACTGAAGCTTTTTGTTACCGATTGTTTTTCGATTTATTGTTACCAGAGGGTCCTGAATTGATTTTTCTTAACCAAATTTGGTATGTAGGTACATTTTATCGTTGCCCAGTTACATGAAGAGTTTCACTTTTCTACTATTCGAATCTTCTCGAATTTTTTTATGAACGTTCGTTGCATACTCACGTATTTACATGCCAAACTCTAGCT
>NW_013897846.1:0-358 GCF_000517525.1 Limulus polyphemus
GTTGTTTGTGATTACCATCGTGGAAGTTAAGTTTCTCCATTTAGCTTTTGCTAGTGATAATGTCCTCTCATGGGAAATGTTAGATGTCTGTTAAACTATGCAAAACACAAGCACGTTTTAAATTTTGTTGAAAGATTTGTTGGATATCTTTGTTCCTGTGGTTGTTTGTGATTACCATCGTGGAAGTTAAGTTTCTCCATTTAGCTTTTGCTGGTGATAATGTCCTCTTATGGGAAATGTTAGATGTCTGTTAAACTATGCAAAACACAAGCACGTTTTAAATTTTGTTGAAAGATTTGTTGGATATCTTTGTTCCTGTGGTTGTTTGTGATTACCATAATGGAAGTTAAGTTTCTCC
>NW_013897847.1:0-256 GCF_000517525.1 Limulus polyphemus
AAGATTTTGCGTTTTGTACCAGTACTTCGTTCCATTGGACTAATCTTCTCGAATTTTTTTATGAACGTTCGTTGCATACTCACGTATTTACATGCAAAACTCTAGCTTCATATTATCATTTTTGAGACTTTTGTGATCCATTTTGTTATTACTTTATTGGCTTTCTGAAAGAGAATGTGTAGTGCAGTGAAGCTTTTTGATATTGCTCTGTTATAGATTTCTTGCTACCATAGGGTTCTAAATTGATGGATCTTAT
>NW_013897848.1:0-259 GCF_000517525.1 Limulus polyphemus
CTTTATTTTAACGATTGACCTAAAGGTTGAGATCTGTATCCAACAGAACTGTCTTTATTTTAATGATTGACCTAAAGGTTGAGATCTGTATCCAACAGAACTGTCTTTATTTTAATGACTGACCTAAAGGTTGAGATCTGTATCCAACAGAACCGTCTTTATTTTAACGATTGACCTAAAGGTTGAGATCTGTATCCAACAGAACCGTCTTTATTTTAATGATTGACCTAAAGGTTAAGATCTGTATCCAACAGAACCA
>NW_013897849.1:0-256 GCF_000517525.1 Limulus polyphemus
ACTACAACAATAAAACTGAATGACAGACACACCTCGGTATTTATAGAAGACACTACAACAATAAAACTGAATGACAGACACCACCTCGGTATTTAATAGAAGACACTACAACAATAAAACTGAATGACAGACAACACCTCGGTATTTAACAGACGACACTATAACAATAAAACTGAATGACAGACAAAACCTCGGTATTTAACAGAAGACACTACAACAATAAAACTGACTGACAGACAACACCTCGGTATTTAAC
>NW_013897850.1:0-446 GCF_000517525.1 Limulus polyphemus
GAAACATGACAGTTTGTATGTTGTTTCTAAGGGTTTCTACTCGTACAGTTTGTATGTTGTTTCTAAGGGTTTCTACTCATGTTTCTGATTTTCTTCGATGTATTCATCGTACAGTTTGTATGTTGTTTCTAAGGGTTTCTACTTATCAACAACATGATTTTCTTCGATGTATTCATCGTACAGTTTGTAGAAAGATAAGTAGAAACCCTTAGAAACAACATACAAACTGTACGATGAATACATCGAAGAAAATCAGAAACATGAGTAGAAACCCTTAGAAACAACATACAAACTGTACGATGAATACATCGAAGAAACTCAGAAAGATAAGTAGAAACCCTTAGAAACAACATACAAACTGTACGATGAATACATCGAAGAAAATAAGAAACATGAGTAGAAACCCTTAGAAACAACATACAAACGGTACGATGAATACATCGAAG
>NW_013897851.1:0-258 GCF_000517525.1 Limulus polyphemus
ACCCACCGCCAACTCTTGGGCTACTCTTTTACCAACGAATAATGGGGTTGACCGTCACATTATAACGCCCCCACGGCTGAAAGGGCGAGCATGTTTGGTGGGACGGGGATGCGAACCCGATTGTTTAGGATATTTCTTACTTCCGTAGAAACAAAATTCCAGATTACTATTAAATTGAATGCATTAAATGAACCAAATTTAGATAGTAGAAATCTTGACCACATCTCTACTGTGAGATGGGTTGATTTTGAACAAGAG
>NW_013897852.1:0-480 GCF_000517525.1 Limulus polyphemus
GTATCGTTAAATCTTGTGTCTTTTATTGACAGTACACAGTATCGTTAAAACTTGTGTCTTCTTATTGAGAGTACACAGTATTGTTAAATCTTGTGTCTTCTTATTGACAGTACACAGTATTGTTAAATCTTGTGTCTTTTTATTGACAGTACACAGTATCGTTAAATCTTGTGTCTTCTTATTGACAGTACACAGTATCGTTAAATCTTGTGTCTTCTTACTGACAGTACACAGTACCGTTAAATCTTGTGTCTTCTTATTTGACAGTGCACTTAACGATACTTTCAATAAGAAGACACAAGATTTAACGATACTGTGTACTGTCAATAAGAAGACACAAGATGATACTGTGTACTCGTTGAATCTTGTGTCTTCTTTACACAGTATTTATAAATCTTGTGTCTTTTTATTGTCAGAACACAGTATCGTTAAATCTTGAGTCTTCTTATTGACAGTACACAGTATTGTTAAATCTTGTGT
>NW_013897853.1:0-292 GCF_000517525.1 Limulus polyphemus
TACAATAATAGTTGCAGCAGCTAGAACAATACAAAATAATAGTTGCAGTAGCTAGAACAATACAATAATAGTTACAGCAGCTAGAACAATACAATAATAGTTGTAGCAGCTAGAACAGTACAATAATAGTTGCAGCAGCTAGAACAATACAATAATAGTTACAGCAGCTAGAACAATACAATAATAGTTGCAGTAGCTAGAACAATACAAAAATAGTTGCAGCAGCCAGTACAATACAATAATAGTTGCAGCAGCTAGTACAATACAATAATAGTTGCAGCAGCTAGAACAG
>NW_013897854.1:0-258 GCF_000517525.1 Limulus polyphemus
ACACACTGATTACCTATCTTCCTCAGTGCATCTGCCAAAGAAATTTACATGCTACTAGCCTTGCGGCAACTCCCACCTAATATCAGGTGATTCCACCTGAATTGTGCCACTGCATGATGACAAATGCCCTACACCAACAGGAGAGCAATACATCTCCAGGCACATTAACTCATTTTATGCACTTACATTCATGAATCTTCATTCTTTTACAAGGCAAGCAAGAAAATGTGCACCAGAAATGTTAAAAAAATTTGGCAG
>NW_013897855.1:0-258 GCF_000517525.1 Limulus polyphemus
GGTCTATAATAAGCACCGAAGTAACAAACATGCACACCAGTCTATAATAAGCACCGAAGTAACAAACATGCACACCAGTCTATAATAAGCACCAAAGTAACAAACATGCACACCAGTCTATAATAAGCACCAAAGTAGCAAACATGCACACCAGTCTATAAAAACACCAAAGTAGCAAACATGCACACCAGTCTATAATAAGCACCAAAGTAGCAAACATGCACACCAGTCTATAATAAACACTGAAGTAACAAACAT
>NW_013897856.1:0-258 GCF_000517525.1 Limulus polyphemus
TCATATAGTGATAGATGACGTTTATATTACCCTGTTTTACCATGGTTATCCGTAGGAGAGAAAGGGTGGATAAGATAGCAATATATGTGTTGTCTGCATATTCATTGATATTTATTTGAAACATTTCGGTGACAATATATTTACCCTAGGATTCAAACATTTGAGGTATATCTCATTCTTGGCTCGGCATGGCCAGGTGGTTAGGGCGCTCGACTCGCAATCTGAGGGTCGCGGGTTCGAATCCCCGTCACACCAAAC
>NW_013897857.1:0-258 GCF_000517525.1 Limulus polyphemus
CATAGGTGTTTATGGAGTAGTTGTACCAAGTAAGGCTAAATATGAGTATGGTGGTTATAAATTTGGTAACTAGAGTTACACCTATGTGTTCATTGAGTAGTTGTACCAAGTAACGCTGAAGATGAGTTTGGTGGCTATAAATTCTGTAACTAGAGTTACACCTAGGTGTTCATGGAGTAGTTGTACCAAGTAAGGCTAAAGATGAGTATGGTGGTTATAAATTCGGTAACTATAGTTACACCTAAGTGTTCATGGAGT
>NW_013897858.1:0-439 GCF_000517525.1 Limulus polyphemus
GTAGAACATTAATGTTAACTTGAAACTACGGATGTTGGCAAACATTTAAAAAGTAGAATATTACTGTTAACTTGAAACTAGAGATGTTGGCAAACATTTAAAAAGTAGAATATTACTGTTAACTTGAAAAAAATTTCAAACATAGAATGTTACTGTTAACTTGAAACTAGATATGTTGGCAAACATTTAAAAAGTAGAACGTTACTGTTAACTTGAAATTAGAGATGTTGGCAAACATTTAAAAGTAGAACATTACTTTCAACTTGAAACTACGGATGTTGGCAAACATTTAAAAAGTAGAATATTACTGTTAACTTCAAACTACAGATGGTGGCAAACATTTAAATAGTAGAACATTAATGTCAACTTGAAATTACAGATGTTGGCAAACATTTAAAAAGTAGAACATTAATGTTAACTTGAAGCTAAGGATTGTGGC
>NW_013897859.1:0-258 GCF_000517525.1 Limulus polyphemus
TAAATCTGCCACGTCTTAGGTTACAAGTTAAACCTTAAGTATTAAACACCTCCTTAGGTGGGTTAAAAAGGAAAATCTCTGCAAAAATGATAACATTTGCTACCCTGTCAAATTGTTTTTCCACCAAATTAGTGAATTGGTCTCAGCATCCTCTTTAGGCAGGCTTTTGTATGTGTGAAACTCAGCTTGTATACATATTCTGATATGTTTGATTTCCTGGTGATATAAGGCATTTTCACCAACAATTTCCATCTTCTT
>NW_013897860.1:0-454 GCF_000517525.1 Limulus polyphemus
GAGTATAAGTTTTCCATCACAATAAGTAGACATATGTGGGTACCGAGTATAAGTTTTACATTACAATAAGTAGACATATGTGGATATTGAGTATATTCTTAAACATATGTGGGTACTGAGTATAAGTTTTCCATCACAATAAGTAGACATATGTGGATACTGAGTAGAAGCCTTCCATCACAATAAGTAGACATATGTGGGTAATGAGTAGAAGCCTTCCATCACAATAAGTAGACATATGTGGGTACCGAGTGGAAGTCTTCCATCACAATAAGTAGACATATGTGGGTACCGAGTATAAGTTTTCCATCACAATAAGTAGACATATGTGGGTACCGAGTATATTCTTAAACATATGTGGGTACTGAGTAGAAGCCTTCCATCACAATAAGTAGACATATGTGGGTACCGAGTGGAAGCCTTCCATCACAATAAGTAAACATATGTGGGTACC
>NW_013897861.1:0-316 GCF_000517525.1 Limulus polyphemus
GTTACTGATAATCACCACTAGTATATCTCTGTATCACCTGTACAACAACGAAACAGAAGTTTAGTTACTGATAATCACCACTAATAGATCTCTGTATCACCTGTACAACAACGAAACAGAAGTTTAGTTATTGATAATCATCACTAATATATCTCTGTATCACCTGTACAACTACGAAACAGAAGTTTAGTTACTGATAACCACCACTAATATATCTCTGTATCACCTGTACAACTACGAAACAGAAGTTTAGTTACTGATATATTAGTGGTGGTTATCTTCTGTATCACCTGTACAACTACGAAACAGAAGTTTA
>NW_013897862.1:0-258 GCF_000517525.1 Limulus polyphemus
TTCTGTCAGTTCACGGGTGATTGTGTATGTGTTTATCAAGGTTTCTATCAGTTCACGGGTGAATGGTGTCTGTATTTTTCAAGGTTTCTGTCAGTTCACGGGTGATTGGTGTTTGTATTTATCAAGATTTCTGTCACTTCACGGGTGATTGGTGTTTGTATTACTCAAGGTTTCTGTCAATTCACAGGTGATTGGTGTATGTATTTCTCAAGGTTTCTGTCAGTTCACGGGTGATTGGTGCCTGTATTTCTCAAGGTT
>NW_013897863.1:0-466 GCF_000517525.1 Limulus polyphemus
TATATCTACATATGTTTCCTTAAGTCCGAGTGGATTAAATAGGACCCAATAGCTAGTATCGTTCTATGACGCACTGTTGACTTTAGTCAGCAGCCAATGTGTTAATTAACTCATCTATTTACAACATATCTACATGTGTTTCCTTAAGTCCGATTGGATCAAACAGTACTCAATAGCTAGTATCGTTCTAAGACGCACTGTTGACTTTAGTCTGCAGCCAACGTGTTAATTAACTCATATATTTACAACATATCTACACAGACAAAAGTCAACAGTGGGTCATAGAACGATACTAGCTATTGGGTCCTATTTAATCCACTCCGACTTAAGGAAACCCACAGCCAACGTGTTAATTAACTCATATATTTACAACATATCTACATGGGTTTCCTTAAGTCGGAGTGGACCTATTTAATCCCAATAGCTAGTATCGTTCTATGACCCACTGTTTACTTTAGTCTGCATG
>NW_013897864.1:0-258 GCF_000517525.1 Limulus polyphemus
TACCTGAAGGAAAAAAAGAAAAATCGAAGCTCGCCTATTTTGATATAGGATTATGGAATAAATATTGGGAATTTCGATGAAAGGATGTCCATTCTGAATAGTACACATCAAGGGCATCTTTGTATTGAAATATGAAGAAAAATAAATTTTTTCAAAATTTTAGCAAAACATGAAGGCTATAGCCTTGGTATTTTCGGCGAAAATGTCAATTTTTTGAAACTTGAAAAACAGTGCTTTTTTGAAGCGCAATTAATAGAA
>NW_013897865.1:0-524 GCF_000517525.1 Limulus polyphemus
TTATACACTGAAACTGGGTTAAATTATTATTTAGATTTAGAAATTTAGTAAATGTTAATATATATCCAATTTATGATACTTGCCAACAAGATTCATACACACAAACAATAACACAATATACAATAACAGTTATTACAAATAATGATCTATGTACAAAAGTTTACAAACTGACAAACAATATTTAGTCCTCCAGACCAGATAGTCAAGGAAGTTTCGATAGGATAGGGTTCACGATGAGTGAATTAATTTTGAATAGATATAGATACAATTTCAACAGTGATTATACTACAAACGTATCTAAGCAACGTTATGTTAGTAAAATTTTTTCGGAGATTTAGTCAAGTACTCCAAAGCCTTCGCATATCAATACTATATCTTATAGAGAGAGAAGTAATATAGAATAATGAAATTATCATTAGCAATTTTATTTGCTTTAGCTATATTTGCTGTTAAAACCCAAACTTCAGTGTTTGGAAAACCTATTTTACCAACTAAACATGAGAAAAACACGGACCATCCCACCC
>NW_013897866.1:0-258 GCF_000517525.1 Limulus polyphemus
AGACTAGAAAGAAGACTCTATATTTTATGTAAGTTTGTAAAACTTTTGTATATAAATCATTGTTTGTAATAACTATTTGTAATATTCATGATGTTAGAAAAACACGTAGGTCCAAGAAGTTTTGACATAAATGAATAAAAACCCTATTACCCGAGCGCTTTCGAAAGGTGGATCTTTCTTCTTCAGTAGCAAACTGTATTATTTATAATAACCGTTGTTGTAAATCAGTGGTTTCCAACCTTTTCTCCGCCAAGGACC
>NW_013897867.1:0-258 GCF_000517525.1 Limulus polyphemus
GCATATTAGGATTGGACTATCTATTACCAAGGAAGTTTGTAATTGATTTTGATAAAATGATGTTTGGGAACAACAAAGGCCAAGTTCCGGTAACTGTTAAAAGAGAGGTTGAACTAATTAGGTGTCATTGGGCTGAAGTCAAGCCGACTGAAAAAGTTGATGATGATGAAATGGAACTAAATACAGATATCAAAGCAGAACAGGTGAAAGACCAGGATTTGAGGCCAATGATTAATTTTCTAAAAGCGAGTGTTGTGC
>NW_013897868.1:0-252 GCF_000517525.1 Limulus polyphemus
TCGGTATATATTTATATATATTAAATCCAAAAATACAATTTAACTACTAAATTTAATTACCAATTAACTCAATTTCAGGCCATTTGAAATTCCAATACGTAACAGTAGTGGACAAGAAATATAATATATAAACAGCCCAAGGAAGCTTCGTGACTGCCAGGCTTCTTTTGTGAACTAGTAAGATCAGATCCGATACAAATTAGAAACAATTTACATGAGGGAAAAAGTTTGTAGCTATAGCAATGTAAAAAA
>NW_013897869.1:0-1171 GCF_000517525.1 Limulus polyphemus
TTATTACATTACCGTTTTGTCATTATAACAGATACAATCCTCTGATTATTGTATAACAGTTTTGTCATTATAACAGATACAGTCTTCTGATTATTGCATTACAGATACAGTCCGTAATGTAATAATCAGAAGTTTTGTCATTATGTATCTGGTATTAAATGTAATAATCAGAAGACATAATGACTAAACCTGTATCTGTTGATTCTGATAATGTAAAAAACTGTAAGTCATTATAAATAATGACAAAACTGTAATGTAATTATCAGAAGACTGTATCTGTTATAATGACAAAACTGGAAGACTGTATCTGTTTGATTATTACATTTCTGTTATAATGACAAAACCGTAATGTAATAATCAGAAGACTATATCTGTTATAATGACAAAACCGTAATGTAATAATCCGAAGACTGTATCTGTTATAATGACAAAACTGTAATGTAATAATGCGAAGACTGTATCTGTTAGAATGACAAAACTGTAATGTAATAATCAGAAGACTGTATCTGTTATAATGACAAAACTGTAAAACCGTAATGTAATAATTAGAAGACTCTAGTAATGTAATAATCAGAAGACTCTATCTGTTATAATGACAGTTTTGTCATTATAACAGATACAGTCAGAAGATGTAATAATGTAATGTAATAATCAGAAGACTGTTTCTGTTATAATGACAAAACTGTAAGTTTTGTCATTATAACAGATACATTCTTTTGATTATTACATTACAGTTTTGTCATTATAACAGATCCGTAATGTAATAATCAGATGACTGTATCTGTTATAATGACAAAACCGTAATGTAATAATCAGAAGACTGTATCTGTTATAATGTCAGAAGACTGTATCTGTTATAATGACAAAACTGTAATGTAATAATCAAAAGACTGTATCTGTTATAATGACAAAATTATTACATTACAGTTTTTTCATTATTACAGATACAGTCTTCTGATTATTACAATACTGATTTGTAATTATAACAGATACAGTCTTCTGATTACTACATTACCGTTTTGTCATTATAACAGATATAGTCTTCTGATTATCACATTACAGTTTTGTCATTATAACAGATACAGTCTTCTGATTATTACATTACTGATTTGTAATTATAACAGATACAGTCTTCTGATTACTACATTACCGTTTTGTCATTATAACAGTT
>NW_013897870.1:0-244 GCF_000517525.1 Limulus polyphemus
AAACAAAGCTACAGGTGATGACTACCATAACTCGTAGCTTTGTTTGCCATCAACCTTACCATAACTCAAACAAAGCTACAGGTTGATGACTACCATAAATCAAACAAAGCTACAGGTGATGTTACCATAACTCAAACAAAGCTACAGGTTGATGACTACCATAACTTAAAAAAAGCTACAGGTTGATGGCTACCATAACTCAAACAAAGCTACAGAAGATGACTACCATAACTCAAACAAAGCT
>NW_013897871.1:0-258 GCF_000517525.1 Limulus polyphemus
CCACACTGACACATACACCATAAGTAGAAGGTCCACACAGACACTTACACCATAAATAGAAGGTCCACACAGACACTTACACCGTAAGTAGAAGGTCCACAGAGACACTTACACCATAAGTAGAAGGTCCACACTAACACATACACCGTAAGTAGAAGGTCCACACAGACACATACACCGTAAGTAGAAGGTCCACACTGACACATACACCATAAGTAGAAGGTCCACACAGACACATACACCGTAAGTAGAAGGTCC
>NW_013897872.1:0-258 GCF_000517525.1 Limulus polyphemus
ACTGTCAAAATAAAGACACAAGATTTAACGATACTGTGCACTGTCAATAAGAAGACACAAGATTTAACGATACTTTGTACTGTCAATAAGAAGACACAAGATTCAACGATACTGTGTACTGTCAATAAGAAGACACAAGATTTAACGATACTGTGTACTGTCAATAAGAAGACACAAGATTTAACGATACTGTGTACTGTCAATAAGAAGACACAAGATTTAACGATACTGTAGTACTGTACAATAAGAAGACACTAA
>NW_013897873.1:0-281 GCF_000517525.1 Limulus polyphemus
ACAGTGCACAGTATCGTTAAATCTAGTGTCTTCTTATTGACAGTACACAGTATCGTTAAATCTTGTGTCTTCTTACTGACAGTACACATTATCGTCGAATAGTGTCTCTTCTTATTGACAGTACACAGTATCGTTAAATCTTGTGTCTTCTTATTGATAGTACACAGTATCGTTAAATCTTGTGTCTTCTTATTGACAGTACACAATATTGTTAAATCTTGTGTCTAGTTATTGACAGTACACAGTATCGTTAAATCTTGTGTCTTCTTATTGACAGTACA
>NW_013897874.1:0-258 GCF_000517525.1 Limulus polyphemus
CTTACGGTCAAAGAGAAGCCCCAAGAACTTTGCCTCAGGGACCACATGAATGACTATATTGCCAAGACGGAGCTCGGGATCGGGGTGGAGACCCCATTGGAGGCAAAAATGCATGCAAACGGTTTTAGAAAAAGAGAATTTAAAACCATTTGCAGTGGTCCATGTCAACAACCGATTGAGGGCAATCTGAAGTTGCCACTCAATAAACCTCATGTTCGACAACTGGCACGAGATGTGAAAGTCGTCGACATAGAGCCC
>NW_013897875.1:0-291 GCF_000517525.1 Limulus polyphemus
GGCAGCACTGAAACACTCGACTAAACCAGGCACTGGTGTGAATATGGCAGCACTGAAAGACTCGACTAAACCAGGCACTGGTGTGAATATGACAGCACTGAAAGACTCGGCTAAACTAAGCAGTGGTGTGAATATGGCAGCAATGAAAGATTCTGCTAAACCAGGCACTGGTGTGAATATGACAGCACTGAAAGACTCGGCTAAACTAAGCAGTGGTGTGAATATGGCAGCAATGAAAGATTCTGCTAAACCAAGCAGTGGTGTGAATATGGCAGCACTGAAAGACTCGAC
>NW_013897876.1:0-253 GCF_000517525.1 Limulus polyphemus
TATACTCACTGTCTACTGTACACTTATCCACGCCTGCATTACATTCAGTCTACTGTACAGTTATCCATGCCTGCACTACACTCACAGTCTACTGTACACTTATCCATACCCGCACTATACTCACTGTCTACTGTACACTTATCCATGCCCACACTACACTCACTGTCTACTGTACACTTATCCACGCCTGCACTACATTCAGTCTACTGTACACTTATCCACGCCTGCACTACATTCAGTCTACTGTACACTT
>NW_013897877.1:0-257 GCF_000517525.1 Limulus polyphemus
ATGACGATAGTATAGTGTATTTCTCTATAACTCACACCATGATGATAGTTTTGTGTATTTCTCTATAACTCACACCATGACGATAGTTTTGTTAAACTCACACTAAAGAAGTAGTAAGAGACAGTTCAAGGGTGTCATTGTTTTGTTAGCTCTTTATTAGTGATAGCCAATGATTAAAGAAAACACAACAGGTGAAGAAAATGTGGAGATCTTACTTAATAGCCTATAACCAAAGAAAAAGGTGTTGGGAGAACAGA
>NW_013897878.1:0-258 GCF_000517525.1 Limulus polyphemus
ATTCTAGAAACTCGAATATAGATACATATTGCTGGGTTTGTCTAAAGGTTATCGAAAATTTAATAAAACTAAAGTTACTAAATTCTAGAAACTCGAATATAGATACATATTGTTGAGTTGTCTAAAGGTTATCGAAAATTTAATAAAACTAAAATTACTATATTCTAGAAACTCGAATATAGATACATATTGCTGGGATTGTCTAAAGGTTATCGAAAATTTAATAAAGCTGAAATTACTAGATTCTAGAAACTCGAA
>NW_013897879.1:0-256 GCF_000517525.1 Limulus polyphemus
GTGTGACAAACAATCCCATCTTAATAAATATATACATTTGTGACAAACAATTCCATCTTAATAAATATATACATTTGTGACAAACAATCCCATCTTAATAAATATATACATTTGTGACAAACAATCCCATCTTAATAAATATATACATTTGTGACAAACAATCCCATCTTAATAAATATATACATTTGTGACACAATCACAGCTTAATAAATATATACATTTGTGACACACAATCCCAGCTTAATAAATATATACA
>NW_013897880.1:0-258 GCF_000517525.1 Limulus polyphemus
TATCGTTAAATATTGTGTATTCTTATTGACAGTACAGAGTATCGTTAAATCTTGTTTCTTCTTATTGACAGTACAGCGTATCGTTAAATCTTGTGTCTTCTTATTGACAGTACACAGTATCGTTAAATCTTGTGTCTTCTTATTGACAGTACACAGTATCGTTAAATCTTGTGTCTTCTTATTGACAGTACACAGTATCGTTATATCTTGTGTCTTCTTATTGACAGTACACAGTATTGTTAAATCTTGTGTCTTCTT
>NW_013897881.1:0-258 GCF_000517525.1 Limulus polyphemus
TCCTTCTCTAGTTACTGTTTGAGAGGAATTGGTTTTGTTTATTTGTTGAATATGAAGTGTCCAACAATGTTATTGTTACCAACCAATAATTGGATTATTTTAATGCCCTTCTCTAGTTACTGTTTGAGAGGAATCGGTTTTGTTTATTTGTTGGATATGAAGTGTCCAATAATGTTATTGTTACCAACCAATAATGGGATTATTTTAATGCCCTTCTCTAGTTACTGTGTGAGAGGAATCGGTTTTGTTTATTTGTTG
>NW_013897882.1:0-280 GCF_000517525.1 Limulus polyphemus
ACCTACCAGCCACTCTCTATATATAGTAAAAGACCTTAAACCACAATACATCTGTAATAAAAGACCTACCAGCCACAATCCATCTATAATAAAAGACCTACCAGCCTCTCTATATCTATAGTAAAAGACCAATCAGCCACTATCCATTAATAATAAAACACCTACCAGTCACTATCCATCTATAATAAAAGACCTACCAGCCACTATCCATCTATAATAAAAGACCTACCAGCCACTATCCATCTGTAATAAAAGACCAAACCAGCCACATTCCATCTGT
>NW_013897883.1:0-313 GCF_000517525.1 Limulus polyphemus
GCCCATCATTAAGAAACTGTCTTGGATAGAGACAAGATCAGGCTTCAAGCCCATCATTAAGAAACTGTCTTGAACAGAGACAAGATCAGGCTTCAAGCCCATCATTAAAATACTGTCTTGGACAGTAACAGAATCAGCAGGCTTCAAGCCCATCATTAAGAAACTGTCTTGGACAGTAACAGAATCAGGCTTCAAGCCCATCATTGAGAAACTGTCTTGGACAGTAACAGAATCAGCAGGCTTCAAGCCCACCATTAAGAAACTGTCTTGGACAGAGACAAGATCAGGCTTCA
Organism: Limulus polyphemus; assembly: GCF_000517525.1. NCBI lineage: Eukaryota > Metazoa > Arthropoda > Merostomata > Xiphosura > Limulidae > Limulus > Limulus polyphemus. The sequence goes on from NW_013897883.1 coordinate 294, forward strand.
AGCCCATCATTAAGATACTA
>NW_013897884.1:0-258 GCF_000517525.1 Limulus polyphemus
CAAGAGAAATTACAGCAGTTGTTGGAGGAAAAAGAAAGAAACAAGAACAGAGACAACAGCAGTTGCAAGAATATCTGCAACAGTGGCAGCTTGAACAACAAAATAAACAAGAAGAGAAATTACAGCAGTTGTTGGAGGAAAAAGAAAAGAAACATGAAGAACGAGAAAAGAAACAAGAAGAGAGACTACAGCAGTGGGAACTGGAACAAGAAAGGAAACAAGAGGTACAAATGGAAAACATCAGTAAATTTAAAAGCG
>NW_013897885.1:0-276 GCF_000517525.1 Limulus polyphemus
ATGATTGTGGTTATAAAACAGAGAGTAACTTCCAAGGAGGATTAGTTTACAGCATGATGATTATGGTTATAAAACCGAGAGTAACGTCCAAGCAGGATTAGTTTACAGCAGGATGATTATGGTTATAAAACCAAGAGTCATGCTTCCAAACAGGATTAGTTTACAGCATTAGGATTATGGTTATAAAACCAAGAGTCATGCTTCCAAACAGGATTAGTTTACAGCATGATGATTATGATTATAAAACCAAGAGTCATGCCTTCCAAACAGGATTAG
>NW_013897886.1:0-256 GCF_000517525.1 Limulus polyphemus
TCTTCTTATTGACAGTACACAGTATTGTTAAATCTTGTGTCTTCTTATTGACAGTACACAGTATTGTTAAATCTTGTGTCTTCTTATTGACAGTACACAGTATCGTTAAATGTTATGGCTTGTTATTGATAGTACACAGTATTGTTAAATCTTGTGCCTTCCTATTGACAGTACACAGTATTGTTAAATCTTGTGTCTTCTTATTGACAGTACACAGTATTGTTAAATCTTGTGGTCCTTGTTATTGATAGTACAC
>NW_013897887.1:0-267 GCF_000517525.1 Limulus polyphemus
TTTCCTGTATTATTATTATCCTATATGCATTCATGATATGAAAAGCTACACACCAATATTTCCTGTATTATTATCCTATATGCATTCATGATATGAAAACCTGCACACCAATATTTCCTGTATTATTATCCTATATGCATTCATGATATGAAAACCTGCACACCAATACCTCCTGTATTATTACCCTATATGCATTTATGATATGAAAAGCTACACACCAATATCTCCTGTATTATTATTATCCTATATGCATTCATGATATGAAAA
>NW_013897888.1:0-258 GCF_000517525.1 Limulus polyphemus
ATACTCGAGTCCTAATAAGTCAGACCACATACTCGAGTCCTGATAAGTCAGACCACATACACGAGTCATAATAAGTCAGACCACATACTCGAGTCCTAATAAATCAGACCACATACACGAGTCATAATAAGTCAGACCACATACTCGAGTCCTAATAAGTCAGACCACATACTTGAGTCCTAATAAGTCAGACCACACACTCGAGTCCTAATAAGTCAGACCACATACTTGAGTCCTAATAAGTCAGACCACACACTC
>NW_013897889.1:0-699 GCF_000517525.1 Limulus polyphemus
AAAAAATTTATTTTTCTTCATATTGCAATACAAAGATGCCCTTGATGTGTACTATTCAGAATGGACATCCTTTTATCGAAATTTCCAATATTTATTCCATAATCCTATATCAAAATAGGCGAGCTTCGATTTTCTTTTTTACTTCAGGTATAATAAACAAAAGTAGGGCTTTAAATATAAGATAAGATTTGGGTTGAAGGGCAATTAATAGAAGAATTACGGTGGGTGTTTATTTCGACAGAAAATTCGAAATTGAGACATTATAACATTAATGAAAAGTTATTATGTCGCGTCAAAAGCTAAATAAAATAGAACTTTCGCTCATTCAGAGTAAACATAATCCAAAAGGTGGGGTTTATTTTGTAATAAGACGTCATGATCTGTTAGATGAGGGACGAAAATGTCAATTTTTTGAAACTTGAAAAACAGTGCTTTTTTGAACCGAAAATACCAAAGCTATAGCCTAAATGTTTTGCTAAAATTGTGAAAAAAATTATTTTTCTTCATATTTCAATACAAATATGCCCTTGATGTGTACTGTTCAGAATGGACATTTTTTCATCGAAATTCCCAATATTTATTCCTTAATCCTATATCAAAATAGGCGAGCTTCGATTTTTCTTTTTTTCCTTCAGATTTAATAAACAAAAGTAGCGCTTTAAATATAAAATTATTCAACCCAAATCACCCACATCTAAC
>NW_013897890.1:0-1144 GCF_000517525.1 Limulus polyphemus
AAGATTTACGATACTGTGTACTGTCAAAAGAAGGCACAAGATTTAACGATACTGTGTACTGTCAATAAGAAGACACAAGATTTAACGATACTGTGTACTGTCAATAAGAAGACACAAGATTTACGATACTGTGTACTGTCAAAAAGAAAGTACAAGATATAACGATAGTGTGTACTGTCAATAAGAAGACACAAGATTTAACGATACTCTGTACTGTCAATAAGAAGACTCGTTAAATCTTGTTTATTGACAGTACACACTACGACAGTACACAGTAATGTTAAATCTAGTGTCTTCCACAGTATCGTTAAATCTTGTGTCTTCTTATCTTATTGACAGTAAGTATCGTTATATCTTGTGCCTTCTTATTGACAGTACACAGTATCGTAAATCTTGTGTCTTCTTATTGACAGTACACAGTATCGTTAAATTTTGTGTCTTCTTATTGACAGTACACAGTATCGTTAAATCTTGTGTCTTCTTATTGAGAGTACACAGTATTGTTAAATCTAGTGTCTTCTTATTGACAGTACACACTATCGTTAAATCTTGTGTCTTCTTATTGACAGTACACATTATCGTTAAATCTTGTGTCTTCTTCTTATTGACAGTACACGTTTAAATATTTTAACAGTACACAGTATTGTACACAGTATCGTAAATCTTGTGTCTTCTTATTGCACAAGATTTAACGATACTGTGTACTGTCAATAAGAAGACACAAGATATAAAGACTGTGTACTATCACTAACAAGCCACAAGAATTAACATACTGTGTACTGTCAATAAGAAGACACAAGATTTAACGATACTGTGTACTGTCAATACAGTACACAGTATCGTTAAATCTTGTGTCTTCTTGTTGACAGTACACAGTATCGTTTGTACTGTCAATAAGAAGGCACAAGATATAACGCTACTGTGTACTGTCAACAAGAAGACACAAGATTTAACGATACTGTGTATCTTGTGTCTTCTTATTGACAGTACACAGTATCGTAAATCTTGTGTCTTCTTATTGACAGAATTCTTGTGGCTTGTTAGTGATAGTACACAGTTTTTGTATACTTGTTAGTGATAGTACACAGTATTTTTCTTTAAATCTTTTGGATACTGTGTACTGTCAATAAGAAGACACAAGATA
>NW_013897891.1:0-1413 GCF_000517525.1 Limulus polyphemus
TTCCTTAAAACAAACAGTAGGAAGATAAAACTCTGCATATTACTACGCAATGTTAAAGTGTACCTACATACCAAATTTGTTGGAGAATCATCAATTTAGGACCCTCTGGTAACAAGAAATCGAAAAACAATCAGTAACCAAAGCTTCACTGCAGTACACATACGCTTTCAGGAAATTTTTTCAAGAACGTTCGTTGCATACTTGCGTATTTACATGCAAAATTCTAGCGTTCTATTATCATTTTGCGACTTTGTGGTCGTTTTATGTTACTCTTTTATTGGCTTTTTTTTATGTTACTCTCTTATTGGCTTTTCTGAAAGCGTATGTGTACTGCAGTGAAGCTTTTGGTTACTGATTGTTTTTCGATTTCTGGTTACCAGAGGGTCCTAAATTGATGATTCTTCACCAAATTTGATATGTAGGTACACTTTAACGGTGCATAGTAATATGCTGAGTTTTACCTTCCTACTGTTTGTTTTAAAGGAGTTATGGAACGTTTTGCGTTTTGTACCAGTACTTCGTTCCATTTGGAAGGATCTTCTTACTTTTTTGGTCAATTTGGAAGGATCATCTCCAAATTTTGTATGAACGTTCGTTGCATAGTTGCGTATTTACATGCAAAATTCTAGCCTTCTATTATCATTTTTGCGGGAACGAAGTACTGGTACAAAACGCAAAACGTTCCATAACTCATTTAAAACAAACAGTAGGAAGGTAAAACTCCGCATATTACTAGGCAACGTTAAAGTGTACCTACATAACAAATTTGGTGAAGAATCATTAATTTAGGACCCTTTGGTAACCAGAAATCGAAAAACAATCAGTAACCAAAAGCTTCACTGCAGTACACATACGCTTTCAGAAACTCCGTTTTTCCTTCCTACTGTTTGTTTTAAAGGAGTTATGGAACGTTTTGCGTTTTGTACCAGTACGTCGTTCCATTTGGACGGATCATCTCAAAATTTTGTATGAACGTTCGTTGCATAGTTGCGTATTTACATGCAAAATTCTAGCCTTCTATTATCATTTTTGCGACTTTTGTGGTCGTTTTATGTTACTTTTTCGTATTTACATGCAAAATTCTAGCCTTCTATTATCATTTTTGCGACTTTTGTGGTCGTTTTATGTTACTCTTTTATTGGCTTTTCTGAAAGCGTATGTGTACTGCAGTGAAGCTTTTGGCTAATAATTGTTTTTCGATTTCCTTTTACTAGAGGGTCCTAAATTGATGATTCTTCACCAAATTTGGTATGTAGGTACACTTTAACGTTGCGTAGTAATATGCAGTCCAATTATGCAACGAACGTTCATACAAAATTTGGAGATGATCCGTCCAAATGGAACGACGTACTGGTACAAAACGCAAAACGTTCCATAACTCCTTTAAAACAAACAGTAGGAAGGTAAAACTCT
>NW_013897892.1:0-255 GCF_000517525.1 Limulus polyphemus
GTACTATGACATGCTGTTGTAATTATAACTGTATTTTATATAACAAGTGAATACACGGGGTCTTTCTGACCTTATGATGTAATGTACTATGAAATGCTGTTGTAATTATAACTGTATTTTATATAACAAGTGAATACACGGGGTCTTTCTGACCTTATGATGTAATGTACTATGAAATGCTGTTGTAATTATAACTGTATTTTAATAACAAGTAAATACACGGTATTCTTTATTACCTTACTGTGTATTGTACAA
>NW_013897893.1:0-591 GCF_000517525.1 Limulus polyphemus
GGTAAAAAAATGTTCTGTTAAAAATTCACATCGCTATGTATATATATATGTATGGTAAATAAAAACTTCTGATTAAACATTCTCAACGATATATATATATATATATATGTATATATATGGTAAATAAAAACTTCTGATTAAACATTCTCAACGATATACATATACATGGTAAGTAAAACTTCTGAATAAACATTCACATCGATATATATATGGTAAATAAATACTTCTGTTAAAAATTCACATCCCTATATATAAATGTATGGTAAATAAAAACTTCTGATTAAACATTTATAACGATACATACATACATATATGTATATATATATGTTAAATAAAAACTTCTGTTAAAAATTCATATCGATATATATATATGTGATAAATAAAAACTTCTGATTAAACATTCTCAACGATATACATATACATGGTAAATAAAACTTCTGATTAAACATTCACATCGATATATATATGGTAAATAAAACTTCTGATTAAACATTCACATCTCTATATATATATGATAAATAAATATTCCGGTTAAACATTCACAACGATATACATATATATGGTAAATAAAATCTTCTGATTAAACATTTT
>NW_013897894.1:0-257 GCF_000517525.1 Limulus polyphemus
ACCAACATAGGTGACAAAATCAATGTTTATTCACTTAGAAACAAGATAGCTGTCCAATCCAACATAGGCGACAAAATCAATGTTTATTCACTTAGAAACAAGAAAGCTGTCTAATCCAACATAGGTGACAAAATCCAAGTTTATTCACTTAGAAACAAGAAATCTGTCCAATCCAACATAGGTGACAAAATCCATGTTTATTCACTTAGAAACAAGATAGCTGTCCAATCCAACATAGGTGACAGAATCAATGTTTA
>NW_013897895.1:0-258 GCF_000517525.1 Limulus polyphemus
GTACTATCAATAACAAGCCACAAGATTTAACGATACTGTGTACTGTCGGTAAAAAGACACAAGATTTAACAATACTGAGTCCTGTCAATAAGAAGATACAGGATTTATCAATACTGTGTACTGTCAATAAGAAGACACAAAATTTAACAAAATTGTATCCTATCATTAAGAATATACAGGATTTATCAATACTGTGTACTGTCAATAAGAAGACACAAGATTGAACAATACTGTGTCCTGTCAATAAGAAGAAAAAGC
>NW_013897896.1:0-260 GCF_000517525.1 Limulus polyphemus
TGAACTTCCAGGTATTTTTCCTTATTATTTGTTTCTCCATCTATTGAGAGATAACTGAACTTCCATTTATATTTTCTCCATCTATTGAGAGATAAGTGAACTTTCAAGTATTTTTTAATTTCTTTTTTCCATCTATTGAGAGAAAACAAAATTTCTAAGTATTTTTTCTCAATTTGTTCTCTATCTATTGAGAGATAACTGAACTTCCACAAATTTGTTTCTTAACAGTTTCTCATCTATTGTAAGATAACATAATTTCT
>NW_013897897.1:0-258 GCF_000517525.1 Limulus polyphemus
GTGGTTGACATATTACATCAGCACTTGATATAGCAGATATAGTGTGGTTGACATATTACATCAGCACTTGATATAGCAGATATAGTGTGGTTGACATATTACATCAGCACTTGATATAGCAGATATAGTATGGGTGACATATTACATCAGCACTTGATATAGCAGATATAGTATGGGTGACATATTACATCAGCACTTGATATAGCAGATATAGTATGGGTGACATATTACATCAGCACTTGATATAGCAGATATAGT
>NW_013897898.1:0-379 GCF_000517525.1 Limulus polyphemus
GTATACACAGACATATTGTTATGTCTATCTAGTCTAATAAAACATTGTTGAATGTATACACAGACATATTGTTATGTCTATCTAGTCTAATAAAACATTGTTGACTGTATACACATACATAGCTAGTCCAATAAAACATTGTTGACCGTATACACAGACATATTGTTATGTCTATCTAGTCTAATAAAACATTGTTGACTGTATACACATACATATAGTTATGTTTATATAGTCTAATAAAACATTGTTGAATGTATACACAAACATATTGTTATGTCTAGCTAGTCTAATAAAACATTGTTGACTATGTGTTATACGCTTAAAATGTAGATTTACCGAATTAAAGTTAAAGAAATTCAAGTTTGGTTCACGACTCTTG
>NW_013897899.1:0-258 GCF_000517525.1 Limulus polyphemus
GTCTTCTTATTGACAGTACACAGTATCGTTACATCTTGTGTCTTCTTATTGAAAGTACACAGTATTGTTAAATCTTGTGTCTTCTTATTGACAGTACATAGTATCTGTAAGTCTTGTGTCTTCTTAGTGAAAGTACACAGTATCGTTATATCTTGTGTCTTCTTATTGACAGTACACAGTATCTTTAAATCTTGTGTCTTCTAATTGACTGGACACATTATTGTTAAATCTTGCGTTTTCTTACTGACAGTACACAGT
>NW_013897900.1:0-258 GCF_000517525.1 Limulus polyphemus
GGAGGAGAAAGAAAATGAACAAGAAGAGAGACTACAACAGTGGCAAAAAACCTGCAACAGTGGCAGGTCGAACAGCAAAATAAACAAGAGAGATTAGAGTAGTTGTTGGAGGAAAAAGAAAATAAATAAGAAAAACGAGAAAATAAACAAGAAGATTGACTACAGCAGTGGTTGGAGGAAAAAGAAAAGAAATAAGAAAAACGAGAAAATAAACAAGAAGAGAGACTACAGCAGTGGTTGAAGGAGAAAGAAAATGAA
>NW_013897901.1:0-258 GCF_000517525.1 Limulus polyphemus
GGAAGACTCAACGCTGATCCACCGGGGATTGCTGGTGAAATGTAATTCTTATCAATTATGTAAAAATCATATACAAATAAAAAATGAGGTTAAAGATTAATATTAATTGTTTATTTGAACGCCAATGATTTATTCATATTTTTACACGAATTAATATCACTAGTTTTCTCGTCGGCGACAGAATCTTTAAAATTCTAAACCTTATACCATTAAGATATGTTTTGTATGAACAATTTCGAGCTACAATTAATATATATA
>NW_013897902.1:0-480 GCF_000517525.1 Limulus polyphemus
TACCCCTACGTCGGTTCATTAAGAAAGTAGGTAAAGCTCAAAAAGAACTATTGAGAAAATCTAGGGACATATTTTGTACGTAATATCTTTAGACTAGTTCACCTACATGAACTCCATGGGCTGAGACAGACTATACCCCTACGTCGGTTCATTAAGAAAGTAGGTAAAGCTCAAAAAGAACTATTGAGAAAATCTAGGGACATATTTTGTACGTAATATCTTTAGACTAGTTCACCTACATGAACTCCAAGGGCTGAAACAGACTATACCCCTACGTGTTTGACCTGGAAAATAGTTATCGCAATATTATAAATAAATCCTTTCAAACAAAACAGCGAAATTGTAAAGCCAAAAAATTACATTTAGTTCGTGCAGTTCATCTAACTAATTTTGGAACAATAGGTTGTAAACATCCTTTTCCTGTAATCAATTTTGGGTAAACAGGTGATGACAAGTTACCTTTGAGACATAAGAATGAAT
>NW_013897903.1:0-258 GCF_000517525.1 Limulus polyphemus
TATTCACAGGCAACTGTTCATAAGGTGGGCATCCCTTATGCTTGGGTCCCCTTTTAGCACTACATGTACTGCATGTCCGGCACCATTCTTCCACATCTCGCCTCATACCTATCCAGTAAAATCTTTGTCGTATGTGACTCAATGTCTTTTTGATTCCGAGATGTCCTCCAGTTAAATTATCATGAGATTGACGCAGCACAACTTCCCGTAACTTCCTTGGTATAACCGTTTGCCAAGTCGTCACTTTCCCATCTGTAG
>NW_013897904.1:0-258 GCF_000517525.1 Limulus polyphemus
CTACGTCTTTTAGTCTCAAAACTACTATTGTGGTTTTTCTTTTATATATTGGGTTATGACGTTTTGTGAAAAATCTATACGCGATAGAGAAAAATGGATATCATTTTCGGATTCGGTGTACAGAAATTACCGTAGAACATGTAAAAAATTCAAGACAATAAAACCATCGCAGGCCCGTGTTATTGGCCGGTAATTCCTGTTTCACCTATAATTAAGCTTTTAAAAGTAACACGAAATATTTGTAAGAAAGATAACTTT
>NW_013897905.1:0-257 GCF_000517525.1 Limulus polyphemus
CGTAATTTTACAACGTTGTTATTTCTTGTTTAACACATTTTCCTCATTTCGTTCTCCCATTCTTTCGTAATTTTACAACGCTGTTATTTCTTGTTTAACACATTTTCCTCATTTCGTTCTCCCATTCTTTTTAATTTTACAACGTTGTTATTTCCTATTTAAGACATTTTCCTTATGTCCTTCTCCCATGCTTAAGCTATTTTCCTTTCTTTAAACACTTGGTCAAAAATCGGCAAATGAATCTATAATTAAGAAAA
>NW_013897906.1:0-257 GCF_000517525.1 Limulus polyphemus
CTCAATAAGAAGACAAGATTTACCAATACTATGTCCTGTCAATAAGAAGATACAGGATTTATCAATACTGTGTACTGTCAATAAGAAGACACAAGATTTTACAATACTGTGTCCTGTCAATAAGAAGATAAAGGATTTAACGATACTGTGCACTGTCAATAAGAAGACACAAGATTTAACGATATTGTGTGCTGTCTATAAGAAGACACAAGATTTAACAATACTGTGTATTCTCAAGAAGAAGACACATGATTTAA
>NW_013897907.1:0-258 GCF_000517525.1 Limulus polyphemus
CAACGAATAGTGGGATTGACCGTCACATAATAACGCTCCCACGGCTGAAAGGGCGAGCATGTTTGGTGGGATGCGGATTCGAACCCGCGACCCTCAGATTGTGAGTCAAGTTCCCTTACCACATGGCCATGCCGGGACATTCTTTCTGCAGAAGGATCACCGACATTTATAATTCTATTATTTTCTAATTTTTTTCTGTTAATGAATTTTTCCTAATATTGTATTTTCTCACAATTGCAGTATTAAAGACATTATAAT
>NW_013897908.1:0-275 GCF_000517525.1 Limulus polyphemus
TCTTCTTATTGAAAGTACACGGTATCGTTAAATCTTGTGTCTTCTTTTTGACAGTACACAATATCGTTAAATCTTGTGTCTTCTTATTGACAGTACACAGTATTGTTAAATCTTGTGTCTTCTTATTGAAAGTACTCTGTATCTTTAAATCTTGTGTCTTCTTATTGAAAGTACACAGTATCGTTAAATCTTGTGTCTTTTTATTGATAGTACACATTATTGTTAAATCTTGTGTTTTCTTATTGACAGTACACAGTATCGTTAAATCTTGTGTC
>NW_013897909.1:0-258 GCF_000517525.1 Limulus polyphemus
GCCCTCTCAATAATAAGATACAGGATTTATCAATACTGTGTCCTGTCAATAAGAAGACACAGGATTTATCAATACTGTGTACTGTCAATAAGAGGAAACATAATTTAACAATACTGTGTCCTGTCAATAAGAAGAAAAAGGATTATCAATAATATGTACTCTCAATAAGAAGACACAAGATTTAACGATACTGTGTACTATCATAACAAGTCATAACATTTAATGATACTGTGTCCTGTCAAAAAGAAGAAAAAGGAT
>NW_013897910.1:0-258 GCF_000517525.1 Limulus polyphemus
AACCACTATCCATATATAATGAAAGACCTACCAGCCACTATCCATCTGTATTAAAAGACCTACCAGCCACTATTCATTTATAATGAAAGACCTACCAGCCACTATCCATATATAATGAAAGACCTACCAGCCACTATTCATATGTATTAAAAGACCTACCAGCCACTATCAATCTGTATTAAAAGACCTACCAGCCACTACCATATATAATAGAAAGACCTACCAGCCACTATTCATCTAGTATTAAAAGAACCTTCC
>NW_013897911.1:0-948 GCF_000517525.1 Limulus polyphemus
GACAGATTTGAAACCCTGTTCCACCAAACATGCTCCCCCTTTTAGCATAGGGGGTGTTATAATGTGTCGGTGAATCCCATTAATTGTTGATAAAAGAGTGTCCCAAGGATTGGTGGTGACGACTAGTCTTTCACTGCTAAATTATTGACGGCTTGTGCCGATAGGCCTCGTGTAAGTTTTTGCTAAATTCGAAATCAAAGAAACAAAAGTTGTTTCTTATCTCGTCTCAATAGTAGTCTTAGCACCCTCATAGTGAAAATTTATCAAAAGAAATCATCACTCCCATGGACAATTCTCATCCACTACTTCATACACAAACTGTAGCAATTAAAATACTAATGCTCCTTCATTCTCATTACTATCGAAAACTTCTAAATTTTTCACTACACGGTAACAATTTATAGAAGAAAGGAGAGTTCTTTTCAGAAATATGTCACTAGGAAAAATATCTGTACCAATACTTTTCAAACCTGGGTACAAATAACACAATAACTGAGTAAAACCATACAAAATAAGTTGTTCTTTGAAATCTGCCAAATCATTCAAATATAGAGCACTACTTCATCTGTTTCGTCAGAAGTAGAAATAGGCTTTAAAACATAAAGGGGACACAATTTGTTTTAAAAAATAATTACAACTCTCCAACCACATAAAACACAGAAGAATTAGAGCAAGCATTTTAATACAACATTTATTTATGCTAATAACAGTGATTTTTGTGTAAATGATATTAACTAAAATTAGTTTTCAGGAACTGAATCCCAGTCCCATGTTAGCAGTTTACTAATATAAATAGGATATAGCCAACTACTGTTTGTGTCATTTGTAAGCGAGCCTATAGACGTTTGATATTGGGTGAAAGGCTTCTTCGACACTTTAATGCTTATATGTATATAATTTCTCAGTCAAAGCAAAGTAAGATAGATAATCTGTAAACCACACTCCTTA
>NW_013897912.1:0-330 GCF_000517525.1 Limulus polyphemus
GATAGTGACAACAGCTGTATAGTGTAGATGTACAGTGTGTTATAGTGTTAAACTACACCATACCAGTAAATATTAACAGATGTATGGGGTAGTTCAACAGTAAATATTAACAGATGTATGGTGTAGTTCAACAGTAAATAGTAACAACAGATGTACAGTGTGTTATAGTGTAGTTCAACAGTAAATATTAACAGATGTATGGTGTAGTTCAACAGTAAATAGTGACAACAGATGTACAGTGTGTTATAGTGTAGTTCAACAGTAGATAGTGACAACAGCTGTATGGTGTAGTTCAACAGTAAATATTAACAGATGTATGGTGTAGTTCAA
>NW_013897913.1:0-475 GCF_000517525.1 Limulus polyphemus
CTTAGTGTCTTCTTATTGACAGTACACATATTGTTAAATCTTGTGTTTTCTTACTGACAGTACACAGTATCGTAAAATCTTGTGTCTTCTTATTGACAGTACATAGTATGTTATATCTTGTGTCTTCTTATTGAAAGTACACAGTATCGTTAAATCTTGTGTCTTCTTATTGACAGTACACAGTATCGTTAAATCTTGTGTCTTCTTATTGACAGTACACAGTATCGTAAAATCTTTTGCCTTCTTATTGACAGTACACAGTATCGTAAAATCTTGTGTCTTCTTATTGACAGGACACATTATTTGAGAGTACACAGTATCGTTAAATCTTGTGTCTTCTTATTGACAGTACACAGTATCGTAAAATCTTGTGTCTTCTTATTGACAGGACACATTATTGCTAAATCTTGTGTTTTCTTACTGACAGTACACATTATCGTTGAATATTGTGTCTTCTTATTGACAGTACACAGTA
>NW_013897914.1:0-258 GCF_000517525.1 Limulus polyphemus
GGCCAGGTGGTTAGGGCGCTCGACTCACGATCTGCGGGTCGCGGGTTCGAATCCCCGTCCCACCAAACATGCTCGCCCTTTCAGCCGTGGGGGCGTTATAATGTGACGGTCAATCCCCCTATTCGCTGGTAAAAGAGTAGCCCAAGAGTTGGCGGTGGTGGTGATGACTAGCTGCCTTCTCTCTAGTCTTACACTGCTAAATTAGGGACGGCTAGCGCAGATAGCCCTCGTGTAGCTTTGCGCGAAATTCATAACAAA
>NW_013897915.1:0-257 GCF_000517525.1 Limulus polyphemus
TCGAATATTTCTGTTATCATTTCAATGTCCTCTTCTGGCTTAGCGGTAAGTTAACGGAAACTCACAGTTCTAAAATTCGAGGTTCGATTTCTTGCGCTTGGCAAATTGCAGGTAGTCCATTATGTTGGCTTGCAATAAGAAAACAAACAGATTATAGAAACCATGTGGCCTTTAATCGTCGGCTTAAGATCGAATCGAATATTTCTGTTATCATTTCAATGTCCTTTTCTGGCTTAGCGGTAAGTTTACGGAAACTC
>NW_013897916.1:0-258 GCF_000517525.1 Limulus polyphemus
CACGTAGAATTACTTGAAATAACAAGTAGAAGTACTTGAAATAACACGTAGAGCTACTTGAAATAACAGTAGAGCTACTTGAAATAACACGTAGAGCTACTTGAAATAACAGTAGATCTACTTGAAATAACACGTAGAACTACTTGAAATAACAGTAGAGCTACTTGAAATAACACGTACAGCTACTTGAAATAACTCGTACAGCTACTTGAAATAACACGTAGAATTACTTGAAATAACAAGTAGAAGTACTTGAAA
>NW_013897917.1:0-258 GCF_000517525.1 Limulus polyphemus
ACCTCCCGAAGATTTCACGGTTCCAAAGACAGAGAGGGCTAAACAGGTTCATGACACCTCTCGAAGATTTCGCGGTTCCAAAGAAAGAGGGGGATAAACAGGTTCATGACACCTCCCGAAGATTTCACGGTTCCAAAGACAGAGAGGGATAAACAGGTTCATGACACCTCCCGAATGTTTCACGGTTCCAAAGACAGAGGGTGATAAACAGGTTCATGACACCTCCCAAAGATTTCACGGTTCCAAAGACAGAGAGGG
>NW_013897918.1:0-296 GCF_000517525.1 Limulus polyphemus
GTTCGGTATTGGCTAATGGTGTAGATGAACAATGTTTGGTATTGCCTAATGGTTAGATTAATAATGTTTGCTATTGTCTAATGGTTAGATGAATAATGTTTGGTATTAGCTAAAGGATAGGCGAATAATGTTTGGTATTAGCTAATGGTTAGATGATAAATGGTAGATATTGGCTAAAGGTTCAATAAACAATGTTTGGTACTGACTAATGATTAGACAAACAATGATTGTTACCGGCTAATGGTTAGATGAACAGTTGTTTGGTATTGGCTAATGGTTAGATGAACAATGTTTGG
>NW_013897919.1:0-255 GCF_000517525.1 Limulus polyphemus
AAATCTTGTGTCTTCTTATTGACAGTACACAGTATCGTAAAATCTTGTGTCTTCTTATTGACAGTACACAGTATTGTTAAATCTTAGTGTCTTCTTATTGACAGTACACAGTATCGTTGAATATTGTGTCTTCTTATTGACAGTACACAGTATCGTTAAATCTTGTGTCCTCTTATTGACAGTACACACTATCGTTAAATCTTGTGTCTTTATAGATACTACACAGTATTCTAAATCGTGTGTCTTCTTATTGGC
>NW_013897920.1:0-256 GCF_000517525.1 Limulus polyphemus
ATTTTACTGGATAGGTATGAGGCAAGATGTGGAGAATGGTGCAGGACATGCAGTACTTGTAGTGCTAAAAGGGGACCCAAGCATAAGAGATGCCCAACTTATGAAGAGTTGCCTGAGAATATGTCAGAGTTTGTGAAAGTTCTATCCGAAAGATTGGATGATAGTACATTCAAACTTGAAAACGTCTGCTGATTCGATGAAGTTATCTTATGATAATAGATCTACTGAAATCAGCTTTAAACCAGGAGACAAGGTG
>NW_013897921.1:0-216 GCF_000517525.1 Limulus polyphemus
ACAGTACACAGTTTTGTTAAATCTTGTTTCTTCTTATTGAAACTACACAGTATCTTTAAATATTTTGTCTTCTTATTGACAGTACGCAGTATCGTTAAATCTTGTGTCTTCTTATTGACAGCACACAGTATCGTTAAATCTTGTGTATTCTTATTGATAGTACCCAGTATTTATAAATCTTATGTCTTCTTATTGACAGTACACAGTATTGTTAAA
>NW_013897922.1:0-666 GCF_000517525.1 Limulus polyphemus
TATTAGACTGAGGATGGTTTCTCATTGTTGTGTTTTTAATATTAGACAGAGGATGGTTTCTCACTGATGTCTTTTTTAAGTGTTGGTGTTAGACTGAGGATAGTTTCTCATTGTTGTCTTTTTAATATTAGACAGAGGATGGTTTCCATTGTTGTCTTTTTTAAGTGTTAGTGTTAGACTGAGGATGGTTTCTCATTTTTGTCTTTTTAATATTAGATGGAGGATGATTTCTCACTGTTGTCTTTTTTAAGTGTTGAAACTATCCTCAGTCTAACACTCATTAGTTGTCTTTTTAATATTAGACAGAGGATGGTTTCCCATTGTTGTCTTTTTTTGTCTTTTTTTAAGTGTTGGTGTTAGACTGAGGATAGTTTCTCATAGTTGTCTTTTTAATATTAGACAGAGATGGTTTACAACAATGGGAAACCATCCTCTGTCTAATATTAAAAAGACAACAATGGAAAACCATCCTCCATCTAATATTAAAAAGACAACAATGAGAAACCATCCTCCATCTAATATTAAAAAGACAACAATGAAAAACTATCCTCAGTCTAACAGTTAAAAAAGATAACAATGAGATACCATCCTTAATCTAATACTTTTTTTAAGTGTTGGTGTTAGACTGAGTATAGTTTCTCATTGTTGTCTTTTTAATATTAGACA
>NW_013897923.1:0-258 GCF_000517525.1 Limulus polyphemus
CTATAGCTGCTCCACAACATGATTTGACTAAAAAAGGCCAAAAGTTTGAATGGACAGTTTCTTGCCAGCATTCTTTCAAGACGTTGAAGGAAAAACTGGTCTCCGCTCCACTTTTAAAGCTTCCAGATCCCTCACTGCCGTACATACTGGATTGTGATGCTAGTAATGTCGAAATTGGAGAAGTGCTGTCTCAGAAAGTGGGCGAAAACGAACATGTGGTGGCGTACTTCAGTAGGGTGTTGAGTAGACCAGAGAGGA
>NW_013897924.1:0-257 GCF_000517525.1 Limulus polyphemus
GACAATATTTGACGATAATGTGTACTGTCAGTAAGAAAACACAAGATTTAACAATAATGTGTCCTGTCAATAAGAAGACACAAGATTTAACGATACTAAGTACTGTCAATAAGAAGGCACTAGATTTAACGATACTGTGTACTGTCAGTAAGAAAACACAAGATTTAACAATAATGTGTCCTGTCAATAAGAAGACACAAGATTTAACGATACTAAGTACTGTCAATAAGAAGGCACTAGATTTAACGATACTGTGC
>NW_013897925.1:0-337 GCF_000517525.1 Limulus polyphemus
TGAGCATGTCAGTGTTAACAATCTTCATTCATTTATGGTAGTTTAAGAACAATGCTTCAAACTGTTAATATGAGCATGTCAGTGTTAACAATCTTCATTCACTTATGGTAGTTTAAGAACAATGCTTCAAACTGTTATTATGAGCATGTCAGTGTTAACAATCTTCATTCACTTATGGTAGTTTAAGAATAATGCTTCAAACTGTTAGTACGTGCATGTCAGTGTTAACAATCTTCATTCACTTATGGTAGTTTAAGAACAATGCTTCTGAATGAAGATTGTTAACACTGACATGTCATACTAACAGTTTCTTATGGTAGTTTAAGAATAATGCTTC
>NW_013897926.1:0-258 GCF_000517525.1 Limulus polyphemus
GAGTTACACCTAGATGTTCATGGAGTAGTTGTACCATGTAAGGCTAAAGATGGGTATGGTGGTTATAAATTCGGTAACTGTAGTTACACCTAGGTGTTCATGGAGTAGTTGTACCAAGAAAGACTAAAGATGAGGATGATGGTTATAAATCCTGTAACTAGAGTTACAACTAGGTGTTCATGAAGTAGTTGTACCATGTAAGGCTAAAGATGAGTGTGGTGGTTATAAATTCGGTAACTAGAGTTACAAGTAGGTGTT
>NW_013897927.1:0-649 GCF_000517525.1 Limulus polyphemus
TCTTGTGTCTTCTTATGACAGGACACAGTATCGTTAAATCATGTGTCTTCTTATTGAAAGTGCACAGTATCGTTAAATCTTGTGTCTTCTTATTGACAGTACATAGTATCGTTAAATCTTGTGTCTTCTTATTGACAGTACACAGTATAGTTAAATCTTGTGTCTTCTTATTGGCAGTACACAGTATCGTTAAATATTGTGTCTTCTTATTGATAGTACACAGTATCGTTAAATCTTGTGTACTGTGTACTGTCAATAAGAAGACACAAGATTTAACGATACTGTGTACTGTCAATAAGAAGACACAATATTTAACGATACTGTGTACTTTCAATAAGAAGACATAAGATTTAACAATACTGTGTATTGTCAATAAGAAGACACAAGACTTAACAATACTGTATACTGTCAATAAGAAGACACAAGATTTATAAATACTGTGTACTATCAATAAGAACACACAAGATTTAACGATAATGTGTACTCTCAGTAAGAAAATTGTTAAATCTTGTGTCTTCTTATTGACAGGACATATTATTGTTAAATCTTGTGTTTTCTTACTGACAGTACACATTATCGTTGAATATTGTGACTTCTTATTGACAGTACACAGTATTGTTAAATCTTGTGTGTTCTTATTGATAGTACA
>NW_013897928.1:0-258 GCF_000517525.1 Limulus polyphemus
TAAAACAGGTTGATTCAAATCTCTCTAATCATCAAGTCATACATCATGAGTCTACAAGGTGGAACTAACTACTTAGTGGTTGACGAAAGATTTCTAGAACAACAGCAAACCATAAGTGCAATTCTTGTCAATGATAATAAAGCTGGTATCTTATGCCAAGAAACGCTGCCATTACTATATTTCAAATAATACTCAGAGTGTTATACCAACTGAATGATTTTTACAGAGGTGTTAGATATTGAGATTAATAGTTTAGTA
>NW_013897929.1:0-303 GCF_000517525.1 Limulus polyphemus
TATCTTCTTATTGACAGGACAAGATAAAGGATTTATCAATACTGTGTACTGTCAATAAGAAGACACAAGATTTAACGATACTGTGTACTGTCAATAAGAAGACACAAAATTTACAATACTATGTACTGTCAATAAGAAGACACAAGATTTAACAATACTGTGTCCTGTCAATAAGAAGATACAGGATTTATCAATACTGTGTACTGTCAATAAGAAGACACAAGATTTAACGATACTGTGTACTATCAATAAGAAGACAAGATTTACCAATACTGTGTCTTATTGACAGGACACAGTATTGTT
>NW_013897930.1:0-256 GCF_000517525.1 Limulus polyphemus
GTTAAATTTTGTGTCTTCTTATTGACAGTACACAGTATCGTTAAATCTTGTGTCCTCTTATTGACAAGAAACATTATTATTAATCTTGGGTTTTCTTACTGACAGTACACAGTATGTTAAATCTTGTGTCTTCTTATTGACAGTACACAGTATCGTTAAATCTTCTGTCTTCTTATTGACAGGACACATTATTGTTAAATCTTGTGTTTTCTTACTGAGAGTCCACATTATCGTTGAATATTGTGTCTTCTTATTG
>NW_013897931.1:0-255 GCF_000517525.1 Limulus polyphemus
TCAAATATTCTGGAAGTGTATGTCCTTTCTTTACAGTTGTATTCCTTGCTTTAACATTGACTGGCTCTACCTCCTGGCACACGCCCAGCAATGCCCCTTCCTTAATTGTCTACTCACATTTAGAGAAATCGGCCACTGTTATAGGTACTACTTGACGACCTGCTACAAGTGACCTTCCAATCTTCAAATCCGCTGGCCTGGATGGGTCTTCCACTGCTTCTACAAGCATTGGGCTCCATGGGGATGTTCTTTTAT
>NW_013897932.1:0-258 GCF_000517525.1 Limulus polyphemus
GAGGACTAATTCATTGGTATCAGGAAGAGTTGTAATACAATCTTTGATGAGGGTATATGACTAAAATCTTACTAGGACTAATTCATTGGTATCAGGAAGAGTTATAATACAATCTTTGATGAGGGTTCATGACTAAAATCTTACGAGGACTAATTCATTGGTATCAGGAAGAGTTGTAACACAATCTTTGATGAGGGTACATGACTAAAATCTTACTAGGACTAATTCATTGGTATCAGGAAGAGTTGTAATACAATC
>NW_013897933.1:0-258 GCF_000517525.1 Limulus polyphemus
ACGTGTCGAGGATGTCGGTCGTGTCAGAAGACAAACGACCATCCATCGTCAACATGGAGGAGATGTGTTTACTTCCAGCTCTCTTCCGTGCCCTACACAGAGAAACACGACCCAAGTTTTCGGCTTGCAAGGACTCTGACAGGCGGATAATGCTGGCAGCCCGGAAGAGCTTTTGATATTCCAAATCTATGTCACCCTGAAGCCTCTCAATGTCTAGCTAGGACCAGTGGTCAGTGGGGTTTCCCCGAAGTAGGGCTG
>NW_013897934.1:0-639 GCF_000517525.1 Limulus polyphemus
TTCCCACTTTATATATTTAACAATGTAATCTGTGACTTCCCACTTTATACATTTAAAAATGTAATCTGTCACTTCTCACTTTATACATTTAAAAATGTAATCTGTCACTTCTCACTTTATACATTTAACAATGTAATCTGTGACTTCCCACTTTTATACATTTAACAATGTAATCTGTCACTTCCCACTTTATACATTTAAAAATGTAATCTGTCACTTCCCACTTTATACATTTAAAAATGTAATCT
Source organism: Limulus polyphemus (assembly GCF_000517525.1). Classification (NCBI taxonomy): domain Eukaryota; kingdom Metazoa; phylum Arthropoda; class Merostomata; order Xiphosura; family Limulidae; genus Limulus; species Limulus polyphemus. Next base: position 249 of record NW_013897934.1, read on the forward strand.
GTCACTTCCCTTACATTGTTAAATGTATAAAAGTCAAATATATAAAAGTGGGAAGTGACAGATTACATTGTTAAATGTATAAAAGTGGGAAGTCACAGATTACACTGTTAAATGTATAAAGTGGGAAGTGACAGATTACATTTTTAAATGTATAAAGTGGGAAGTCACAGATTACATTGTTAAATATATAAAGTGGGAAGTCACAGATTACATTGTTAAATATATAACAATGTAATCTGTGACTTCCCACTTTTATATATTTGACAATGTAATCTGTGACTTCCCACTTTTATATATTTGACAATGTAATCTGTGACTTCCCACTTTTATACATTTAACAATGCAATCTGTGACTTCCCACTTTCATACATTTAACAATGCAATCTGTGAC
>NW_013897935.1:0-364 GCF_000517525.1 Limulus polyphemus
AGGGTGTTTAAAATACGTTTAATTCTTCTTGTTCCACTGCCTGAGGGTGTTTAAAATACGTTTAATTCTTCTTGTTAAACGTATTTTAAACACCCTCAGGCAGTGGAATTCTTCTTGTTCCAGTACCTGAGGGTGTTTAAAATACGTTTAATTTTTCTTGTTCCACTGCCTGAAGGTGTTTAAAATACGTTTAATTCTTCTTGTTCCACTGCCTGAGGGTGTTTAAAATACGTCTAATTCTTCTTGTTCTACTGCCTGAGGGTGTTTTAAATACGTTTAATTCTTCTTGTTCCACTGCCTGAGGGTGTTTAAAATACGTTTTATTCTCTTGTTCTACTGCCTGAGGGTGTTTAAAATACGTTTT
>NW_013897936.1:0-255 GCF_000517525.1 Limulus polyphemus
ATGGGGTTATAAATTCGGTAACCAGAGTTAAACCTAAGTGTTCATGGAGTAGTTGTACCAAGTAAGGTTAAAGATGAGTATGGTGGTCATAAATTCTGTAACTAGAGTTACACCTAGGTGTTCATGAAGTAGTTGTGCCAAGTAAGGCTAAAGATGAGTATGGTGGTTATAAATTCGGTAACTAGAGCTACACCTAGGTGTTCGTGGAGTTGTTGACCAAATAACGCTAAAGATGAATCTGTTGGTTACACATTC
>NW_013897937.1:0-259 GCF_000517525.1 Limulus polyphemus
TCAATAAAATCTGGTGGAAAACGGACTAAAATTACCCTTATAAATCTCAACAAAATCTAGTGGAAAGAGGACTAAAAGATCGTTATAACAGTCGACAAAATATAGTGGTAGAAGGACAAAAAAGACCGTTATCAAATTTTACAAAATCTTGAGAAGTCAGAACTAAAAATATCGTTATCAATATCGACAAAATCTAGTTAAAAAAGATTAAAAAGACCATTATAAAAGTTATTAAATATAGTATAAGAAAGTCTCAAAT
>NW_013897938.1:0-257 GCF_000517525.1 Limulus polyphemus
GTATCTGAATGTGATATTTTACATAATGTATTTGAATGTGATATTTTACGTAGTGTATCTGAATGTGATATTGTACGTAGTGTATCTGAATGTGATATTTTACGTAGTGTATCTGAATGTGATATTTTACATAATGTATCTGAATGTGATATTTTACGTAGTGTATCTGAATGTGATATTTTACGTAGTGTATCTGAATGTGATATTTTACATAGTGTATCTGAATGTGATATTGTACGTAGTGTATCTGAATGTGA
>NW_013897939.1:0-258 GCF_000517525.1 Limulus polyphemus
CTAGTATAGGTAACAGAAAATTACTAGTATAATTAACAGAACATTACTAGTATAATTAACAGAACATTACTAGTGTTGGTAACAGAACATTACTAGTATAATTAACAGAACATTACTAGTATAGGTAACAGAAAATTACTAGTCTAATTAACAGAACATTACTAGTATAATTAATAGAACATTACTAGTATAGGTAACAGAAAATTACTAGTATAATTAACAGAACATTATTAGTATAATTAACAGAAAATTACTAGT
>NW_013897941.1:0-258 GCF_000517525.1 Limulus polyphemus
AAGATTTAACGATACTGTGTACAGTCAATGAGAAGACACAAGATTTAACGATACTGTGTACTGTCAAAAAGAAGACACAAGATTTAACAATACTGTGTACTGTCAATAAGAAGACACAAGATTTAATAATAATGTGTACTATCTATAAGAACACACAAGATTTAACAATACTGTGTACTGTCAATAAGAAGACACAAGATTTAACAATACTGTGTACTGCCAATAAGAAGACACAGGATTTAACGTTACTGTGTACTG
>NW_013897942.1:0-278 GCF_000517525.1 Limulus polyphemus
GTGCGTGTGTGTGTGTGAGAGAGAGAGAGAGAGTGAGTGTCCGATGTAATATCTCATTCATTCATTGAGTTCAGGTCCATTTGATAAGTGTGATCTAGTTTGTTTAAGTTTTTGTTATGTTATATTTAATAAGTGTTAATGTATGTCATAAGAATGCTGCATTTAATAAGTATCTAGCGATATCATCATAATACTACGTTCAGTTGTTGTTTATTTATGCTATCAAAATACCACTTTTAATGAGTGTTTAGTTATGTCACAATACCACATTCAGTGAC
>NW_013897943.1:0-259 GCF_000517525.1 Limulus polyphemus
ACTTGTCATCATCGTTAACTCATATCGGAAAATGTCTGTGGTCATTACCAGTCCTTGTCATCATCGTTAACTCATTTCGGAAAATGCCTGTGGTCATTACCAGTCCTTGTCATCATTGTTAACTCATATCGGAAAAATGTCTGTGGTCATTACCAGTCCTTGTCATCATTGTTAACTCATATCGGTAAATGTCTGTGGTCATTACCAGTCCTTGTCATCATTGTTAACTCATATCGGAAAATGTCTGTGGTTATAACTA
>NW_013897944.1:0-258 GCF_000517525.1 Limulus polyphemus
ATTATACATGTGTGTAGATTTAAACAACTAGGGTGATACCTACCACTTCATTCATTGATTCACCCACATTATACAGCTGGGTAGAGTTAAACAACTAGTGTGATACCTACCACTTGATTCATTGATTCACCGACATTAAACAGGTGGGTAGAGTTAAACAACTAGGTTGATACTTACCACTTGATTCATTGATTCACCCACATTATACAGATGTGTAGATTTAAACAACTAGGCTTATACTTAACACTTGATTCATTG
>NW_013897945.1:0-258 GCF_000517525.1 Limulus polyphemus
ATCATCAAACATATGATGATGATCTGTAATAACTTTTTTCCATCAAATCATCCATAAAAGCAAAGATAATTTGACAAGTATGACAAGTTTTGTTTGGTGAATACCAATTTTATTAAAACCTTCGTGGAGGTTTCTCATCTGGCAATGTGTTTTTGTGCAAGGCCTCTACTTGTCTCAAATTGAAAATGGTGACATAACAAAGCCATCAGCACATTTTTTTTATTGAACCTCCACTCAATGTCTTTTGCATAAGTTAAA